>NW_027479646.1:0-84953 GCF_051014685.1 Ptiloglossa arizonensis
ATAACGCATAATGTATAACGTATAACGTATAACGTATTACGTATAACCTATGACGTATAACGTATAACGTATAACGTATAACTTGTAACGAAAAACGTATAACGAATAACGTAAAACGTATGACGCATTACATGCTACGTATAAAGTATAACATTCAACGTATAACCTATGACGTATAACGTATAACTTGTAACGTATAACGTATAACGTATAACGTATAACCTATAACGTATAACGTATAACGTATAACGTATAACGTATAACGTATAACGTATAACGTATAACGTATAACGTATAACGTATAACGTATGACGTATAACATATAACGTATAACGTATAACGTATAACGTATAACGTATAACGTATAACGTATAACGTATGACGTATAACATATAACGTAAAACGTATAACGTATAACGTATAACGTATAACGTATAACGTATAACGTATAACGTATAAAGTATAACGTATAACGTATAACGTATAACCTATAACGTATAACGTATAACGTATAACGTATAACGTATAACGTATAACGTATAACGTATAACGTATAACGTATAACGTATAACGTATAACGTATAACGTATGACGTATAACGTATAACGTAAAACGTATAACGTATAACGTATAACGTATAACGTATAACGTATAGCATATAACGTATAACGTATAACGTATATCGTAAAACGTATAACGTATAACGTATAACGTATAACGTAAAACGTATAACGCATAACGTATAACGTATAACGTATGACGTACAACGTATACCGTATCACGTATAACCTATAACGTATAACGTATAACGTATAACGTATAACGTATAACGTATAACGTATAACGTATAACGTATAACGTATAACGTATAACGTATAACGTATAACGTATGACGTATAACGTATAACGTAAAACGTATAACGTATAACGTATAACGTATAACGTATAACGTATAGCATATAACGTATAACGTATAACGTATATCGTAAAACGTATAACGTATAACGTATAACGTATAACGTAAAACGTATAACGCATAACGTATAACGTATAACGTATGACGTACAACGTATACCGTATCACGTATAATGTATTACGAATAACGTGTAACGTATAACGTATAACGTATAACGTATAACGTATAACGTATAACGTATAACGTATGACGTATAACGTATAACGTAAAACGTATAACGTATAACGTATAACGTATAACGTATAACGTATAGCATATAACGTATAACGTATAACGTATATCGTAAAACGTATAACGTATAACGTATAACGTATAACGTAAAACGTATAACGCATAACGTATAACGTATAACGTATGACGTACAACGTATACCGTATCACGTATAATGTATTACGAATAACGTGTAACGTATAACGTATAACGTATAACGTATAACGTATAACGTATAACGTATAACGTATAACGTATAACGTATAACGTATAGCGTATAACGTAAAACGTATAACGTATAACGTATAACGTATAACGTATAACGTATAACGTATAACGTATAACGTATAACGTATAACGTTTAACGTATAACGTATAACGTATAACGTATAACGTATAAGGTATAACGTATAACCTATAACGTATAACGTATAACGTATAACGTATAACGTATAACGTATAACCTACAGCGTATAACGTATAACGTATAACGTATAACGTATAACGTATAACGTATACCGTATAACGTATAACGTATAACGTATAACGTATAAGGTATAACGTATAACGTATAACGTACAATGTATAACGTATAACGTATAACGTAAAACGTATAACGTATAACGTATAACGTATAACGAATAACGTAAAACGTATAAGGCGTAACGTATTATATAACGTATAACGTATAACGTATAACGTATAACGTATAACGTATAACGTATAATGTATAACGTATAACGTATAACGTAAAACGTATAACGTATAACGTATAACGTATAACGTATAACGTATAACGTATAACGTAAAACGTATAACGTATAACGTATAACGTATAACGTATAACGTATAACGTATAGCGTATAACGTATAACGTATAACGTATAACGTATAACGTATAACGTATAACGTATAACGTATGACGTATAACGTATAACGTATAACGTATAACGTATAACGTATAAGGTATAACGTATAACGTATAACGTATAACGTATAACGTATGACGTACAACGTATACCGTATCACGTATAATGTGTTACGAATAACGTGTAACGTATAACGTATAACGTATAACGTATAACGTATAACGTATAACGTATAACGTATAACGTATAACGTATGACGTATAACGTATAACGTATAACGTATAACGTATAACGTATAACGTATAACGTATAACGTATAGCGTATAACGTATAACGTATAACGTATATCGTAAAACGTATAACGTATAACTTATAACGTATAACGTAAAACGTATAACGCATAACGTATAACGTATCACGTATAACGTATCACGTATAACGTATAACGTATAACGTATAACGTATAACGTATAACGTATAACGTATAACGTATAACGTATAACGTATATCGTAAAACGTATAACGTGTAACGTATAACGTGTAACGTATAACGTATAACGTATAACGTAAAACGTATAACGTATAACGTATAACGTATAACGTATGACGTACAACGTATACCGTATCACGTATAATGTATTACGAATAACGTGTAACGTATAACGTATAACGTATAGCGTATAACGTATAAAGTATAACGTATAACGTATAACGTATAACGTATAACGTATAACGTATAACGTATAACGTATAAGGTATAACGTATAACGTATAACGTATAACGTATGACGTACAACGTATACCGTATCACGTATAATGTGTTACGAATAACGTGTAACGTATAACGTATAACGTATAACGTATAACGTATAACGTATAACGTATAACGTATAACGTATAACGAATAACGTAAAACGTATAACGCATAACGTATTATATAACGTATAACGTATAACGTATAACGTATAACGTATAACGTATAACGTATTACGTATAACGTACAATGTATAACGTATAACGTATAACGTAAAACGTATAACGTATAACGTATAACGTATAACGTATAACGTATAACGTATAACGTATAACGTATAACGTATAACGTATAACGTATAACGTATAACGTATAACCCATAACGTATAACGTATAACGTATAACGTATAACGTATAACGTATAACGTATAACGTATAACGTATAACGTATCACGTATAACGTATAACGTATAACGTATAACGTATAACGTATAACGTATAACGTATAACGTATAACCCATAACGTATAACGTATAACGTATAACGTATAACGTATAACGTATAACGTATAACGTATAACGTATAACGTATCACGTATAACGTATGACGTATAACGTATGACGTATAACGTATAACGTATAACGTAAAACGTATAACGCATAACGTATAACGTATCACGTATAACGTATCACGTATAACGTATAACGTATAACGTATAACGTATAACGTATAACGTATAACGTATAACGTATAACGTATAACGTATATCGTAAAACGTATAACGTGTAACGTATAACGTGTAACGTATAACGTATAACGTATAACGTAAAACGTATAACGTATAACGTATAACGTATAACGTATGACGTACAACGTATACCGTATCACGTATAATGTATTACGAATAACGTGTAACGTATAACGTATAACGTATAGCGTATAACGTATAAAGTATAACGTATAACGTATAACGTATAACGTATAACGTATAACGTATAACGTATAACGTATAAGGTATAACGTATAACGTATAACGTATAACGTATGACGTACAACGTATACCGTATCACGTATAATGTGTTACGAATAACGTGTAACGTATAACGTATAACGTATAACGTATAACGTATAACGTATAACGTATAACGTATAACGTATAACGAATAACGTAAAACGTATAACGCATAACGTATTATATAACGTATAACGTATAACGTATAACGTATAACGTATAACGTATAACGTATTACGTATAACGTACAATGTATAACGTATAACGTATAACGTAAAACGTATAACGTATAACGTATAACGTATAACGTATAACGTATAACGTATAACGTATAACGTATAACGTATAACGTATAACGTATAACGTATAACGTATAACGTATAACGTATAACCCATAACGTATAACGTATAACGTATAACGTATAACGTATAACGTATAACGTATAACGTATAACGTATAACGTATCACGTATAACGTATAACGTATAACGTATAACGTATAACGTATAACGTATAACGTATAACGTATAACCCATAACGTATAACGTATAACGTATAACGTATAACGTATAACGTATAACGTATAACGTATAACGTATAACGTATCACGTATAACGTATGACGTATAACGTATGACGTATAACGTATAACGTATAACGTATAACGTAAAACGTATAACGTATAACGTATAACGTATAACGTATAACGTATAACGTATAACGTATAACGTATAACGTATAACGTATAACGTATAACGTATAACGTATAACGTATAACGTATAACGTATAAGGTATAACGTATAACGTATAACGTATAACGTATAACGTATAACGTATAACGTATAACGTATAACGTATAACGTATAACGTATAACGCATAACGTATAACGCATGACGTATAACGTATAACGTATAACGTATAACGTATAACGTATAACGTATAACGTATAACGTATAACGTATAACGTATAACGTATAACGTATAACGTATAACGTATAACGTACAACGTATAACGTACAACGTATAACGTAAAACGTATAACGTATAACGTATAACGTATAACGTATAACGTATAACGTATAACGTATAACGTATAACGTATAACCCATAACGTATAACGTATAACGTATAACGTATAACGTATAACGTATAACGTATAACGTATAACGTATAACGTATAACGTATAACGTATAACGTATAACGTATAACGTATAACGTATAACGTATGACGTATAACGTATAACGTATAACGTATAACGTATAACGTATAACGTATAAAGTATAACGTATAACGTATAACGTATAACCCATAACGTATAACGTATAACGTATAACGTATAACGTATAACGTATAACGTATAACGTATAACGTATAACGTATAACGTATAACGTATAACGTATAACGTATAAGGTATAACGTATAACGTATAACGTATAACGTATAACGTATAACGTATAACGTATAACGTATAACGTATAACGTATAACGCATGACGTATAACGTATGACGTATAACGTATGACGTATAACGTATAACGTATAACGTATAACGTATAACGTATAACGTATAGCGTATAACGTATAACGTATAACGTATAACGCATAACGTATAACGTATAACGTATAACGTATAACGTATGACGTATAACGTATAACGTATGACGTATAACGTATAACGTATAACGTATAACGTATAACGTATAACGTATAACGTATAACGTATAACGTATAACGTATAACGTATAACGTATAACGTATAACGTATAACGTATAAGGTATAACGTATAACGTATAACGTATAACGTATAACGTATAACGTATGACGTATAACGTATAACGCAAAACGTATAACGTATAACGTATAACGTAAAACGTATAACGTATAGCGTATAACGTATAACGTATAACGTATATCGTAAAACGTATAACGTATAACGTATAACGTATAACGTATAACGTATAACGTATAACGTATAACGCATAACGAATAACGTATAACGTATAACCTATGACGTATAACGTATAACGTATAACGTATAACGTATAACGTATAACGTATAACGTATAACGTATAACGTATAACGTATAACGTATAACGTATAACGTATAACGTATAACGTATAACGTAAAACGTATAACGTATAACGTATAACGTATAACGTATAACGTATAACGTATAACGTATAACGTATAACGTTTAACGTATAACGTATAACGTATAACGTATAACGTATAAGGTATAACGTATAACCTATAACGTATAACGTATAACGTATAACGTATAACGTATAACGTATAACCTATAGCGTATAACGTATAACGTATAACGTATAACGTATAACGTATAACGTATACCGTATAACGTATAATGTATAACGTATAACGTATAAGGTATAACGTATAACGTATAACGTACAATGTATAACGTATAACGTATAACGTAAAACGTATAACGTATAACGTATAACGTATAACGAATAACGTAAAACGTATAAGGCGTAACGTATTATATAACGTATAACGTATAACGTATAACGTATAACGTATAACGTATAATGTATAACGTATAACGTATAACGTAAAACGTATAACGTATAACGTATAACGTATAACGTATAACGTATAACGTATAACGTAAAACGTATAACGTATAACGTATAACGTATAACGTATAACGTATAACGTATAGCGTATAACGTATAACGTATAACGTATAACGTATAACGTATAACGTATATTGTATAACGTATGACGTATAACGTATAACGTATAACGTATAACGTATAACGTATAAGGTATAACGTATAACGTATAACGTATAACGTATGACGTACAACGTATACCGTATCACGTATAATGTGTTACGAATAACGTGTAACGTATAACGTATAACGTATAACGTATAACGTATCACGTATAATGTATTACGAATAACGTGTAACGTATAACGTATAACGTATAACGTATAACGTATAACGTATAACGTATAACGAATAACGTAAAACGTATAACGCATAACGTATTATATAACGTATAACGTATAACGTATAACGTATAACGTATGACGTACAACGTATACCGTATCACGTATAACGTATAACGTATAACGTATAACGTATAACGTATAACGTATAACGTATAAAGTATAACGTATAACGTATAACGTATAACCTATAACGTATAACGTATAACGTATAACGTATAACGTATAACGTATAACGTATAACGTATAACGTATAACGTATAACGTATAACGTATAACGTATAACGTATGACGTATAACTTATAACGTAAAACGTATAACGTATAACGTATAACGTATAACGTATAACGTATAGCGTATAACGTATAACGTATAACGTATATCGTAAAACGTATAACGTATAACGTATAACGTATAACGTAAAACCTATAACGCATAACGTATAACGTATAACGTATGACGTACAACGTATACCGAATCACGTATAATGTATTACGAATAACGTGTAACGTATAACGTATAACGTATAACGTATAACGTATAACGTATAACGTATAACGTATAACGAATAACGTAAAACGTATAACGCATAACGTATTATATAACGTATAACGTATAACGTATAACGTATAACGTATGACGTACAACGTATACCGTATCACGTATAATGTGTTACGAATAACGTGTAACGTATAACGCATAACGTATAACGTATAACGTATGACGTACAACGTATACCGTATCACGTATAATGTATTACGAATAACGTGTAACGTATAACGTATAACGTATAGCGTATAACGTATAAAGTATAACGTATGACGTATAACGTATAACGTATAACGTATAACGTATAACGTATAAGGTATAACGTATAACGTATAACGTATAACGTATATCGTAAAACGTATAACGTATAACGTATAACGTATAACGTAAAACCTATAACGCATAACGTATAACGTATAACGTATGACGAACAACGTATACCGTATCACGTATAATGTATTACGAATAACGTGTAACGTATAACGTATAACGTATAACGTATAACGTATAACGTATAACGTATAACGTATAACGTATAACGTATAACGTATAACGTATAACGTATAACGTATCACGTATAACGTACAATGTATAACGTATAACGTATAACGTAGAACGTATAACGTACAACGTATAACGTATAACGTATAACGTATAACGTATAACGTATAACGTTTAACGTATAACGTATAACGTATAACGTATAACGTATAACGTATAACGTATAACGTATAACGTATGACGTACAACGTATACCGTATCACGTATAATGTGTTACGAATAACGTGTAACGTATAACGCATAACGTATAACGTATAACGTATGACGTACAACGTATACCGTATCACGTATAATGTATTACGAATAACGTGTAACGTATAACGTATAACGTATAGCGTATAACGTATAAAGTATAACGTATGACGTATAACGTATAACGTATAACGTATAACGTATAACGTATAAGGTATAACGTATAACGTATAACGTATAACGTATATCGTAAAACGTATAACGTATAACGTATAACGTATGACGTATAACTTATAACGTAAAACGTATAACGTATAACGTATAACGTATAACGTATAACGTATAGCGTATAACGTATAACGTATAACGTATATCGTAAAACGTATAACGTATAACGTATAACGTATAACGTAAAACCTATAACGCATAACGTATAACGTATAACGTATGACGTACAACGTATACCGAATCACGTATAATGTATTACGAATAACGTGTAACGTATAACGTATAACGTATAACGTATAACGTATAACGTATAACGTATAACGAATAACGTAAAACGTATAACGCATAACGTATTATATAACGTATAACGTATAACGTATAACGTATAACGTATGACGTACAACGTATACCGTATCACGTATAATGTGTTACGAATAACGTGTAACGTATAACGCATAACGTATAACGTATAACGTATGACGTACAACGTATACCGTATCAGGTATAATGTATTACGAATAACGTGTAACGTATAACGTATAACGTATAGCGTATAACGTATAAAGTATAACGTATGACGTATAACGTATAACGTATAACGTATAACGTATAACGTATAAGGTATAACGTATAACGTATAACGTATAACGTATATCGTAAAACGTATAACGTATAACGTATAACGTATAACGTAAAACCTATAACGCATAACGTATAACGTATAACGTATGACGAACAACGTATACCGTATCACGTATAATGTATTACGAATAACGTGTAACGTATAACGTATAACGTATAACGTATAACGTATAACGTATAACGTATAACGTATAACGTATAACGTATAACGTATAACGTATAACGTATAACGTATCACGTATAACGTACAATGTATAACGTATAACGTATAACGTAGAACGTATAACGTACAACGTATAACGTATAACGTATAACGTATAACGTATAACGTATAACGTTTAACGTATAACGTATAACGTATAACGTATAACGTATAACGTATAACGTATAACGTATAACGTATAAAGTATAACGTATAACGTATAACGTATAACCTATAACGTATAACGTATAACGTATAACGTAAAACGTATAGCGTATAACGTATAACGTATAACGTATAACGTATAACGTATAGCGTATAACGTATAACGTATAACGTATAACGTATAACGTATAACGTATAACGTATAACGTATAACGTATAACGTATAACGTATAAGGTATAACGTATAACGTATAACGTATAACGTATAACGTATAACGTATGACGTATAACGTATAACGCAAAACGTATAACGTATAACGTATAACGTAAAACGTATAACGTATAGCGTATAACGTATAACGTATAACGTATATCGTAAAACGTATAACGTATAACGTATAACGTATAACGTATAACGTATAACGTATAACGTATAACGCATAACGAATAACGTATAACGTATAACCTATGACGTATAACGTATAACGTATAACGTATAACGTATAACGTATAACGTATAACGTATAACGTATAACGTATAACGTATAACGTATAACGTATAACGTATAACGTATAACGTATAACGTAAAACGTATAACGTATAACGTATAACGTATAACGTATAACGTATAACGTATAACGTATAACGTATAACGTTTAACGTATAACGTATAACGTATAACGTATAACGTATAAGGTATAACGTATAACCTATAACGTATAACGTATAACGTATAACGTATAACGTATAACGTATAACCTATAGCGTATAACGTATAACGTATAACGTATAACGTATAACGTATAACGTATACCGTATAACGTATAATGTATAACGTATAACGTATAAGGTATAACGTATAACGTATAACGTACAATGTATAACGTATAACGTATAACGTAAAACGTATAACGTATAACGTATAACGTATAACGAATAACGTAAAACGTATAAGGCGTAACGTATTATATAACGTATAACGTATAACGTATAACGTATAACGTATAACGTATAACGTATAATGTATAACGTATAACGTATAACGTAAAACGTATAACGTATAACGTATAACGTATAACGTATAACGTATAACGTATAACGTAAAACGTATAACGTATAACGTATAACGTATAACGTATAACGTATAACGTATAGCGTATAACGTATAACGTATAACGTATAACGTATAACGTATAACGTATATTGTATAACGTATGACGTATAACGTATAACGTATAACGTATAACGTATAACGTATAAGGTATAACGTATAACGTATAACGTATAACGTATGACGTACAACGTATACCGTATCACGTATAATGTGTTACGAATAACGTGTAACGTATAACGTATAACGTATAACGTATAACGTATCACGTATAATGTATTACGAATAACGTGTAACGTATAACGTATAACGTATAACGTATAACGTATAACGTATAACGTATAACGAATAACGTAAAACGTATAACGCATAACGTATTATATAACGTATAACGTATAACGTATAACGTATAACGTATGACGTACAACGTATACCGTATCACGTATAATGTGTTACGAATAACGTGTAACGTATAACGCATAACGTATAACGTATAACGTATGACGTACAACGTATACCGTATCACGTATAATGTATTACGAATAACGTGTAACGTATAACGTATAACGTATAGCGTATAACGTATAAAGTATAACGTATGACGTATAACGTATAACGTATAACGTATAACGTATAACGTATAAGGTATAACGTATAACGTATAACGTATAACGTATGACGTACAACGTATACCGTATCACGTATAATGTGTTACGAATAACGTGTAACGTATAACGTATAACGTATAACGTATAACGTATAACGTATAACGTATAACGTATAACGAATTACGTAAAACGTATATCGCATAACGTATTATATAACGTATAACGTATAACGTATAACGTATAACGTATAACGTATAACGTATAACGTATAACGTACAATGTATAACGTATAACGTATAACGTAAAACGTATAACGTATAACGTATAACGTATAACGTATAACGTATAACGTATAACGTATAACGTATAACGTATAACGTATAACGTATCACGTATAACGTACAATGTATAACGTATAACGTATAACGTAGAACGTATAACGTACAACGTATAACGTATAACGTATAACGTATAACGTATAACGTATAACGTATAACGTTTAACGTATAACGTATAACGTATAACGTATAACGTATAAGGTATAACGTATAACGTATAACGTATAACGTATAACGTATAACGTATAACGTATAACGTATAACCTATAGCGTATAACGTATAACGTATAACGTATAACGTATAACGTATAACGTATACCGTATAACGTATAACGTATAACGTATAACGTATAACGTATAACGTATCACGTATAACGTACAATGTATAACGTATAACGTATAACGTAAAACGTATAACGTACAACGTATAACGTATAACGTATAACGTATAACGTATAACGTATAACGTATAACGTATAACGTATAACGTATAACGTATAACGTATAACGTATAACGTATAACGTATAACTTATAACGTATAATGTATAACGTATAACGTATAACGTAAAACGTATAACGTATAACGTATAACGTATAACGTATAACGTATAACGTATAGCGTATAACGTATAACGTATAACGTATAACGTATAACGTATAACGTATAACGTATAACGTATAACGTATAAGGTATAACGTATAACGTATAACGTATAACGTATAACGTATAACGTATGACGTATAACGTATAACGCAAAACGTATAACGTATAACGTATAACGTAAAACGTATAACGTATAGCGTATAACGTATAACGTATAACGTATATCGTAAAACGTATAACGTATAACGTATAACGTATAACGTATAACGTATAACGTATAACGTATAACGCATAACGAATAACGTATAACGTATAACCTATGACGTATAACGTATAACGTATAACGTATAACGTATAACGTATAACGTATAACGTATAACGTATAACGTATAACGTATAACGTATAACGTATAACGTATAACGTATAACGTATAACGTATAACGTATAACGTAAAACGTATAACGTATAACGTATAACGTATAACGTATAACGTATAACGTATAACGTATAACGTATAACGTTTAACGTATAACGTATAACGTATAACGTATAACGTATAAGGTATAACGTATAACCTATAACGTATAACGTATAACGTATAACGTATAACGTATAACGTATAACCTATAGCGTATAACGTATAACGTATAACGTATAACGTATAACGTATAACGTATACCGTATAACGTATAATGTATAACGTATAACGTATAAGGTATAACGTATAACGTATAACGTACAATGTATAACGTATAACGTATAACGTAAAACGTATAACGTATAACGTATAACGTATAACGAATAACGTAAAACGTATAAGGCGTAACGTATTATATAACGTATAACGTATAACGTATAACGTATAACGTATAACGTATAATGTATAACGTATAACGTATAACGTAAAACGTATAACGTATAACGTATAACGTATAACGTATAACGTATAACGTATAACGTAAAACGTATAACGTATAACGTATAACGTATAACGTATAACGTATAACGTATAGCGTATAACGTATAACGTATAACGTATAACGTATAACGTATAACGTATATTGTATAACGTATGACGTATAACGTATAACGTATAACGTATAACGTATAACGTATAAGGTACAACGTATACCGTATCACGTATAATGTATTACGAATAACGTGTAACGTATAACGTATAACGTATAGCGTATAACGTATAAAGTATAACGTATAACGTATAACGTATAACGTATAACGTATAACGTATGACGTATAACGTATAACGTATAACGTATAACGTATAACGTATAACGTATAACGTATAAAGTATAACGTATAACGTATAACGTATAACCCATAACGTATAACGTATAACGTATAACGTATAACGTATAACGTATAACGTATAACGTATAACGTATAACGTATGACGTATGACATATAACGTAAAACGTATAACGTATAACGTATAACGTATAACGTATAACGTATAACGTATAACGTATAAAGTATAACGTATAACGTATAACGTATAACCTATAACGTATAACGTATAATGTATAACGTATAACGTATAACGTATAACGTATAACGTATAACGTATAACGTATAACGTATAACGTATAACGTATAACGTATGACGTATAACGTATAACGTAAAACGTATAACGTATAACGTATAACGTATAACGTATAACGTATAGCGTATAACGTATAACGTATAACGTATATCGTAAAACGTATAACGTATAACGTATAACGTATAACCTAAAACGTATAACGCATAACGTATAACGTATAACGTATGACGTACAACGTATACCGTATCACGTATAATGTATTACGAATAACGTGTAACGTATAACGTATGACGTATAACGTATAACGTATAACGTATAACGTATAACGAATAACGTATAACGTATAACGTATAACGTATGACGTACAACGTATACCGTATCACGTATAATGTGTTACGAATAACGTGTAACGTATAACGTATAACGTATAACGTATAACGTATCACGTATAATGTATTACGAATAACGTGTAACGTATAACGTATAACGTATAACGTATAACGTATAACGTATAACGTATAACGAATAACGTAAAACGTATAACGCATAACGTATTATATAACGTATAACGTATAACGTATAACGTATAACGTATGACGTACAACGTATACCGTATCACGTATAATGTGTTACGAATAACGTGTAACGTATAACGCATAACGTATAACGTATAACGTATGACGTACAACGTATACCGTATCACGTATAATGTATTACGAATAACGTGTAACGTATAACGTATAACGTATAGCGTATAACGTATAAAGTATAACGTATGACGTATAACGTATAACGTATAACGTATAACGTATAACGTATAAGGTATAACGTATAACGTATAACGTATAACGTATGACGTACAACGTATACCGTATCACGTATAATGTGTTACGAATAACGTGTAACGTATAACGTATAACGTATAACGTATAACGTATAACGTATAACGTATAACGTATAACGAATTACGTAAAACGTATATCGCATAACGTATTATATAACGTATAACGTATAACGTATAACGTATAACGTATAACGTATAACGTATAACGTATAACGTACAATGTATAACGTATAACGTATAACGTAAAACGTATAACGTATAACGTATAACGTATAACGTATAACGTATAACGTATAACGTATAACGTATAACGTATAACGTATAACGTATCACGTATAACGTACAATGTATAACGTATAACGTATAACGTAGAACGTATAACGTACAACGTATAACGTATAACGTATAACGTATAACGTATAACGTATAACGTATAACGTTTAACGTATAACGTATAACGTATAACGTATAACGTATAAGGTATAACGTATAACGTATAACGTATAACGTATAACGTATAACGTATAACGTATAACGTATAACCTATAGCGTATAACGTATAACGTATAACGTATAACGTATAACGTATAACGTATACCGTATAACGTATAACGTATAACGTATAACGTATAACGTATAACGTATAACGTATAACGTATAACGTATAACGTATAACGTATAACGTATAACTTATAACGTATAATGTATAACGTATAACGTATAACGTAAAACGTATAACGTATAACGTATAACGTATAACGTATAACGTATAACGTATAACGTATAGCGTATAACGTATAACGTATAACGTATAACGTATAACGTATAACGTATAACGTATAACGTATAACGTATAAGGTATAACGTATAACGTATAACGTATAACGTATAACGTATAACGTATGACGTATAACGTATAACGCAAAACGTATAACGTATAACGTATAACGTAAAACGTATAACGTATAGCGTATAACGTATAACGTATAACGTATATCGTAAAACGTATAACGTATAACGTATAACGTATAACGTATAACGTATAACGTATAACGTATAACGCATAACGAATAACGTATAACGTATAACCTATGACGTATAACGTATAACGTATAACGTATAACGTATAACGTATAACGTATAACGTATAACGTATAACGTATAACGTATAACGTATAACGTATAACGTATAACGTATAACGTATAACGTATAACGTAAAACGTATAACGTATAACGTATAACGTATAACGTATAACGTATAACGTATAACGTATAACGTATAACGTTTAACGTATAACGTATAACGTATAACGTATAACGTATAAGGTATAACGTATAACCTATAACGTATAACGTATAACGTATAACGTATAACGTATAACGTATAACCTATAGCGTATAACGTATAACGTATAACGTATAACGTATAACGTATAACGTATACCGTATAACGTATAATGTATAACGTATAACGTATAAGGTATAACGTATAACGTATAACGTACAATGTATAACGTATAACGTATAACGTAAAACGTATAACGTATAACGTATAACGTATAACGAATAACGTAAAACGTATAAGGCGTAACGTATTATATAACGTATAACGTATAACGTATAACGTATAACGTATAACGTATAATGTATAACGTATAACGTATAACGTAAAACGTATAACGTATAACGTATAACGTATAACGTATAACGTATAACGTATAACGTATAACGTAAAACGTATAACGTATAACGTATAACGTATAACGTATAACGTATAACGTATAGCGTATAACGTATAACGTATAACGTATAACGTATAACGTATAACGTATATTGTATAACGTATGACGTATAACGTATAACGTATAACGTATAACGTATAACGTATAAGGTATAACGTATAACGTATAACGTATAACGTATGACGTACAACGTATACCGTATCACGTATAATGTGTTACGAATAACGTGTAACGTATAACGTATAACGTATAACGTATAACGTATAACGTATAACGTATAACGTATAACGTATAACGTATGACGTATAACGTATAACGTAAAACGTATAACGTATAACGTATAACGTATAACGTATAGCGTATAACGTATAACGTATAACGTATATCGTAAAACGTATAACGTAAAACGTATAACGTATAACGTATAACGTATAACGTAAAACGTATAACGCATAACGTATAACGTATCACGTATAACGTATAACGTATAACGTATAACGTATAACGTATAACGTATAACGTATAACGTATAACGTATATCGTAAAACGTATAACGTGTAACGTATAACGTGTAACGTATAACGTATAACGTATAACGTAAAACGTATAACGTATAACGTATAACGTATAACATATAACGTATGACGTACAACGTATACCGTATCACGTAGAATGTATTACGAATAACGTGTAACGTATAACGTATAACGTATAGCGTATAACGTATAAAGTATAACGTATAACGTATAACGTATAACGTACAACGTATAACGTATAACGTATAAGGTATAACGTATAACGTATAACGTATAACGTATGACGTACAACGTATACCGTATCACGTATAATGTGTTACGAATAACGTGTAACGTATAACGTATAACGTATAACGTATAACGTATAACGTATAACGTATAACGAATAACGTAAAACGTATAACGCATAACGTATTATATAACGTATAACGTATAACGTATAACGTATAACGTATAACGTATAACGTATAACGTATAACGTACAATGTATAACGTATAACGTATAACGTAAAACGTATAACGTATAACGTATAACGTATAACGCATAACGTATAACGTATAACGTTTAACGTATAACGTACAATGTATAACGTATAACGTATAACGTAAAACGTATAACGTATAACGTATAACGTATAACGTATAACGTATAACGTATAACGTATAACGTATAACGTATAACGTATAACGTATGACGTATAACGTATAACGTATAACGTATAACGTATAACGTATAACGTATAACGTATAAAGTATAACGTATAACGTATAACGTATAACCCATAACGTATAACGTATAACGTATAACGTATAACGTATAACGTATAACGTATAACGTATAACGTATAACGTATGACGTATGACATATAACGTAAAACGTATAACGTATAACGTATAACGTATAACGTATAACGTATAACGTATAACGTATAAAGTATAACGTATAACGTATAACGTATAACCTATAACGTATAACGTATAATGTATAACGTATAACGTATAACGTATAACGTATAACGTATAACGTATAACGTATAACGTATAACGTATAACGTATGACGTATAACGTATAACGTAAAACGTATAACGTATAACGTATAACGTATAACGTATAACGTATAGCGTATAACGTATAACGTATAACGTATATCGTAAAACGTATAACGTATAACGTATAACGTATAACCTAAAACGTATAACGCATAACGTATAACGTATAACGTATGACGTACAACGTATACCGTATCACGTATAATGTATTACGAATAACGTGTAACGTATAACGTATGACGTATAACGTATAACGTATAACGTATAACGTATAACGAATAACGTAAAACGTATAACGCATAACGTATTATATAACGTATAACGTATAACGTATAACGTATAACGTATGACGTACAACGTATACCGTATCACGTATAATGTGTTACGAATAACGTGTAACGTATAACGCATAACGTATAACGTATAACGTATGACGTACAACGTATACCGTATCACGTATAATGTATTACGAATAACGTGTAACGTATAACGTATAACGTATAGCGTATAACGTATAAAGTATAACGTATAACGTATAACGTATAACGTATAACGTATAACGTATAACGTATAACGTATAACGTATAACGTATAAGGTATAACGTATAACGTATAACGTATAACGTATGACGTACAACGTATACCGTATCACGTATAATGTGTTACGAATAACGTGTAACGTATAACGTATAAAGTATAACGTATAACGTATAACGTATAACGTATAACGTATAACGTATGACGTATAACGTATAACGTAAAACGTATAACGTATAACGTATAACGTAAAACGTATAACGTATAACGTATAACGTATAACGTATAACGTATAGCGTATAACGTATAACGTATAACGTATATCGTAAAACGTATAACGTATAACGTATAACGTATAACGTAAAACGTATAACGCATAACGTATAACGTATCACGTATAACGTATCACGTATAACGTATAACGTATAACGTATGACGTATAACGTATAACGCAAAACGTATAACGTATAACGTATAACGTAAAACGTATAACGTATAGCGTATAACGTATAACGTATAACGTATATCGTAAAACGTATAACGTATAACGTATAACGTATAACGTATAACGTATAACGTATAACGTATAACGCATAACGAATAACGTATAACGTATAACCTATGACGTATAACGTATAACGTATAACGTATAACGTATAACGTATAACGTATAACGTATAACGTATAACGTATAACGTATAACGTATAACGTATAACGTATAACGTATAACGTATAGCGTATAACGTAAAACGTATAACGTATAACGTATAACGTATAACGTATAACGTATAACGTATAACGTATAACGTATAACGTTTAACGTATAACGTATAACGTATAACGTATAACGTATAAGGTATAACGTATAACCTATAACGTATAACGTATAACGTATAACGTATAACGTATAACGTATAACGTATAACCTATAGCGTATAACGTATAACGTATAACGTATAACGTATAACGTATAACGTATACCGTATAACGTATAACGTATAACGTATAACGTATAAGGTATAACGTATAACGTATAACGTACAATGTATAACGTATAACGTATAACGTAAAACGTATAACGTATAACGTATAACGTATAACGAATAACGTAAAACGTATAAGGCGTAACGTATTATATAACGTATAACGTATAACGTATAACGTATAACGTATAACGTATAATGTATAACGTATAACGTATAACGTAAAACGTATAACGTATAACGTATAACGTATAACGTATAACGTATAACGTATAACGTATAACGTAAAATGTATAACGTATAACGTATAACGTATAACGTATAACGTATAACGTATAGCGTATAACGTATAACGTATAACGTATAACGTATAACGTATAACGTATAACGTATAACGTATGACGTATAACGTATAACGTATAACGTATAACGTATAACGTATAAGGTATAACGTATAACGTATAACGTATAACGTATGACGTACAACGTATACCGTATCACGTATAATGTGTTACGAATAACGTGTAACGTATAACGTATAACGTATAACGTATAACGTATAACGTATAACGTATAACGTATAACGTATAACGTATAACGTATGACGTATAACGTATAACGTAAAACGTATAACGTATAACGTATAACGTATAACGTATAACGTATAGCGTATAACGTATAACGTATAACGTATATCGTAAAACGTATAACGTATAACGTATAACGTATAACGTAAAACGTATAACGCATAACGTATAACGTATCACGTATAACGTATCACGTATAACGTATAACGTATAACGTATAACGTATAACGTATAACGTATAACGTATAACGTATAACGTATATCGTAAAACGTATAACGTGTAACGTATAACGTGTAACGTATAACGTATAACGTATAACGTAAGACGTATAACGTATAACGTATAACATATAACGTATGACGTACAACGTATACCGTATCACGTATAATGTATTACGAATAACGTGTAACGTATAACGTATAACGTATAGCGTATAGCGTATAACGTATAAAGTATAACGTATAACGTATAACGTATAACGTATAACGTATAACGTATAACGTATAAGGTATAACGTATAACGTATAACGTATAACGTATGACGTACAACGTATACCGTATCACGTATAATGTGTTACGAATAACGTGTAACGTATAACGTATAACGTATAACGTATAACGTATAACGTATAACGTATAACGTATAACGAATAACGTAAAACGTATAACGTATAACGTATAACGTATAACGTATAACGTATAGCGTATAACGTATAACGTATAACGTATATCGTAAAACGTATAACGTATAACGTATAACGTATAACGTAAAACGTATAACGCATAACGTATAACGTATCACGTATAACGTATCACGTATAACGTATAACGTATAACGTATAACGTATAACGTATAACGTATAACGTATAACGTATAACGTATATCGTAAAACGTATAACGTGTAACGTATAACGTGTAACGTATAACGTATAACGTATAACGTAAGACGTATAACGTATAACGTATAACATATAACGTATGACGTACAACGTATACCGTATCACGTATAATGTATTACGAATAACGTGTAACGTATAACGTATAACGTATAGCGTATAGCGTATAACGTATAAAGTATAACGTATAACGTATAACGTATAACGTATAACGTATAACGTATAACGTATAAGGTATAACGTATAACGTATAACGTATAACGTATGACGTACAACGTATACCGTATCACGTATAATGTGTTACGAATAACGTGTAACGTATAACGTATAACGTATAACGTATAACGTATAACGTATAACGTATAACGTATAACGTATAACGAATAACGTAAAACGTATAACGCATAACGTATTATATAACGTATAACGTATAACGTATAACGTATAACGTATAACGTATAACGTATAACGTATAACGTACAATGTATAACCTATAACGTATAACGTAAAACGTATAACGTATAACGTATAACGTATAACGCATAACGTATAACGTATAACGTATAACGTATAACGTACAATGTATAACGTATAACGTATAACGTAAAACGTATAACGTATAACGTATAACGTATAACGTATAACGTATAACGTATAACGTATAACGTATAACGTATAACGTATAACGTATGACGTATAACGTATAACGTATAACGTATAACGTATAACGTATAACGTATAACGTATAACGTATAACGTATAACGTATAACGTATAAAGTATAACGTATAACGTATAACGTATAACCTATAACGTATAACGTATAATGTATAACGTATAACGTATAACGTATAACGTATAACGTATAACGTATAACGTATAACGTATAACGTATAACGTATGACGTATAACGTATAACGTAAAACGTATAACGTATAACGTATAACGTATAACGTATAACGTATAGCGTATAACGTATAACGTATAACGTATATCGTAAAACGTATAACGTATAACGTATAACGTATAACCTAAAACGTATAACGCATAACGTATAACGTATAACGTATGACGTACAACGTATACCGTATCACGTATAATGTATTACGAATAACGTGTAACGTATAACGTATGACGTATAACGTATAACGTATAACGTATAACGTATAACGAATAACGTAAAACGTATAACGCATAACGTATTATATAACGTATAACGTATAACGTATAAGGTATAACGTATAACCTATAACGTATAACGTATAACGTATAACGTATAACGTATAACGTATAACGTATAACCTATAGCGTATAACGTATAACGTATAACGTATAACGTATAACGTATAACGTATACCGTATAACGTATAACGTATAACGTATAACGTATAAGGTATAACGTATAACGTATAACGTACAATGTATAACGTATAACGTATAACGTAAAACGTATAACGTATAACGTATAACGTATAACGAATAACGTAAAACGTATAAGGCGTAACGTATTATATAACGTATAACGTATAACGTATAACGTATAACGTATAACGTATAACGTATAACGTATAACGTATAACGTATGACGTATGACATATAACGTAAAACGTATAACGTATAACGTATAACGTATAACGTATAACGTATAACGTATAACGTATAAAGTATAACGTATAACGTATAACGTATAACCTATAACGTATAACGTATAATGTATAACGTATAACGTATAACGTATAACGTATAACGTATAACGTATAACGTATAACGTATAACGTATAACGTATGACGTATAACGTATAACGTAAAACGTATAACGTATAACGTATAACGTATAACGTATAACGTATAGCGTATAACGTATAACGTATAACGTATATCGTAAAACGTATAACGTATAACGTATAACGTATAACCTAAAACGTATAACGCATAACGTATAACGTATAACGTATGACGTACAACGTATACCGTATCACGTATAATGTATTACGAATAACGTGTAACGTATAACGTATGACGTATAACGTATAACGTATAACGTATAACGTATAACGAATAACGTAAAACGTATAACGCATAACGTATTATATAACGTATAACGTATAACGTATAACGTATAACGTATGACGTACAACGTATACCGTATCACGTATAATGTGTTACGAATAACGTGTAACGTATAACGCATAACGTATAACGTATAACGTATGACGTACAACGTATACCGTATCACGTATAATGTATTACGAATAACGTGTAACGTATAACGTATAACGTATAGCGTATAACGTATAAAGTATAACGTATAACGTATAACGTATAACGTATAACGTATAACGTATAACGTATAACGTATAACGTATAACGTATAAGGTATAACGTATAACGTATAACGTATAACGTATGACGTACAACGTATACCGTATCACGTATAATGTGTTACGAATAACGTGTAACGTATAACGTATAAAGTATAACGTATAACGTATAACGTATAACGTATAACGTATAACGTATGACGTATAACGTATAACGTAAAACGTATAACGTATAACGTATAACGTAAAACGTATAACGTATAACGTATAACGTATAACGTATAACGTATAGCGTATAACGTATAACGTATAACGTATATCGTAAAACGTATAACGTATAACGTATAACGTATAACGTAAAACGTATAACGCATAACGTATAACGTATCACGTATAACGTATCACGTATAACGTATAACGTATAACGTATGACGTATAACGTATAACGCAAAACGTATAACGTATAACGTATAACGTAAAACGTATAACGTATAGCGTATAACGTATAACGTATAACGTATATCGTAAAACGTATAACGTATAACGTATAACGTATAACGTATAACGTATAACGTATAACGTATAACGCATAACGAATAACGTATAACGTATAACCTATGACGTATAACGTATAACGTATAACGTATAACGTATAACGTATAACGTATAACGTATAACGTATAACGTATAACGTATAACGTATAACGTATAACGTATAACGTATAACGTATAGCGTATAACGTAAAACGTATAACGTATAACGTATAACGTATAACGTATAACGTATAACGTATAACGTATAACGTATAACGTTTAACGTATAACGTATAACGTATAACGTATAACGTATAAGGTATAACGTATAACCTATAACGTATAACGTATAACGTATAACGTATAACGTATAACGTATAACGTATAACCTATAGCGTATAACGTATAACGTATAACGTATAACGTATAACGTATAACGTATACCGTATAACGTATAACGTATAACGTATAACGTATAAGGTATAACGTATAACGTATAACGTACAATGTATAACGTATAACGTATAACGTAAAACGTATAACGTATAACGTATAACGTATAACGAATAACGTAAAACGTATAAGGCGTAACGTATTATATAACGTATAACGTATAACGTATAACGTATAACGTATAACGTATAATGTATAACGTATAACGTATAACGTAAAACGTATAACGTATAACGTATAACGTATAACGTATAACGTATAACGTATAACGTATAACGTAAAATGTATAACGTATAACGTATAACGTATAACGTATAACGTATAACGTATAGCGTATAACGTATAACGTATAACGTATAACGTATAACGTATAACGTATAACGTATAACGTATGACGTATAACGTATAACGTATAACGTATAACGTATAACGTATAAGGTATAACGTATAACGTATAACGTATAACGTATGACGTACAACGTATACCGTATCACGTATAATGTGTTACGAATAACGTGTAACGTATAACGTATAACGTATAACGTATAACGTATAACGTATAACGTATAACGTATAACGTATAACGTATAACGTATGACGTATAACGTATAACGTAAAACGTATAACGTATAACGTATAACGTATAACGTATAACGTATAGCGTATAACGTATAACGTATAACGTATATCGTAAAACGTATAACGTATAACGTATAACGTATAACGTAAAACGTATAACGCATAACGTATAACGTATCACGTATAACGTATCACGTATAACGTATAACGTATAACGTATAACGTATAACGTATAACGTATAACGTATAACGTATAACGTATATCGTAAAACGTATAACGTGTAACGTATAACGTGTAACGTATAACGTATAACGTATAACGTAAGACGTATAACGTATAACGTATAACATATAACGTATGACGTACAACGTATACCGTATCACGTATAATGTATTACGAATAACGTGTAACGTATAACGTATAACGTATAGCGTATAGCGTATAACGTATAAAGTATAACGTATAACGTATAACGTATAACGTATAACGTATAACGTATAACGTATAAGGTATAACGTATAACGTATAACGTATAACGTATGACGTACAACGTATACCGTATCACGTATAATGTGTTACGAATAACGTGTAACGTATAACGTATAACGTATAACGTATAACGTATAACGTATAACGTATAACGTATAACGAATAACGTAAAACGTATAACGTATAACGTATAACGTATAACGTATAACGTATAGCGTATAACGTATAACGTATAACGTATATCGTAAAACGTATAACGTATAACGTATAACGTATAACGTAAAACGTATAACGCATAACGTATAACGTATCACGTATAACGTATCACGTATAACGTATAACGTATAACGTATAACGTATAACGTATAACGTATAACGTATAACGTATAACGTATATCGTAAAACGTATAACGTGTAACGTATAACGTGTAACGTATAACGTATAACGTATAACGTAAGACGTATAACGTATAACGTATAACATATAACGTATGACGTACAACGTATACCGTATCACGTATAATGTATTACGAATAACGTGTAACGTATAACGTATAACGTATAGCGTATAGCGTATAACGTATAAAGTATAACGTATAACGTATAACGTATAACGTATAACGTATAACGTATAACGTATAAGGTATAACGTATAACGTATAACGTATAACGTATGACGTACAACGTATACCGTATCACGTATAATGTGTTACGAATAACGTGTAACGTATAACGTATAACGTATAACGTATAACGTATAACGTATAACGTATAACGTATAACGTATAACGAATAACGTAAAACGTATAACGCATAACGTATTATATAACGTATAACGTATAACGTATAACGTATAACGTATAACGTATAACGTATAACGTATAACGTACAATGTATAACCTATAACGTATAACGTAAAACGTATAACGTATAACGTATAACGTATAACGCATAACGTATAACGTATAACGTATAACGTATAACGTACAATGTATAACGTATAACGTATAACGTAAAACGTATAACGTATAACGTATAACGTATAACGTATAACGTATAACGTATAACGTATAACGTATAACGTATAACGTATAACGTATGACGTATAACGTATAACGTATAACGTATAACGTATAACGTATAACGTATAACGTATAACGTATAACGTATAACGTATAACGTATAAAGTATAACGTATAACGTATAACGTATAACCTATAACGTATAACGTATAATGTATAACGTATAACGTATAACGTATAACGTATAACGTATAACGTATAACGTATAACGTATAACGTATAACGTATGACGTATAACGTATAACGTAAAACGTATAACGTATAACGTATAACGTATAACGTATAACGTATAGCGTATAACGTATAACGTATAACGTATATCGTAAAACGTATAACGTATAACGTATAACGTATAACCTAAAACGTATAACGCATAACGTATAACGTATAACGTATGACGTACAACGTATACCGTATCACGTATAATGTATTACGAATAACGTGTAACGTATAACGTATGACGTATAACGTATAACGTATAACGTATAACGTATAACGAATAACGTAAAACGTATAACGCATAACGTATTATATAACGTATAACGTATAACGTATAACGTATAACGTATGACGTACAACGTATACCGTATCACGTATAATGTGTTACGAATAACGTGTAACGTATAACGCATAACGTATAACGTATAACGTATGACGTACAACGTATACCGTATCACGTATAATGTATTACGAATAACGTGTAACGTATAACGTATAACGTATAGCGTATAACGTATAAAGTATAACGTATAACGTATAACGTATAACGTATAACGTATAACGTATAACGTATAACGTATAACGTATAACGTATAAGGTATAACGTATAACGTATAACGTATAACGTATGACGTACAACGTATACCGTATCACGTATAATGTGTTACGAATAACGTGTAACGTATAACGTATAAAGTATAACGTATAACGTATAACGTATAACGTATAACGTATAACGTATGACGTATAACGTATAACGTAAAACGTATAACGTATAACGTATAACGTAAAACGTATAACGTATAACGTATAACGTATAACGTATAACGTATAGCGTATAACGTATAACGTATAACGTATATCGTAAAACGTATAACGTATAACGTATAACGTATAACGTAAAACGTATAACGCATAACGTATAACGTATCACGTATAACGTATCACGTATAACGTATAACGTATAACGTATGACGTATAACGTATAACGCAAAACGTATAACGTATAACGTATAACGTAAAACGTATAACGTATAGCGTATAACGTATAACGTATAACGTATATCGTAAAACGTATAACGTATAACGTATAACGTATAACGTATAACGTATAACGTATAACGTATAACGCATAACGAATAACGTATAACGTATAACCTATGACGTATAACGTATAACGTATAACGTATAACGTATAACGAATAACGTATAACGTATAACGTATAACGTATAACGTATAACGTATAACGTATAACGTATAACGTATAACGTATAGCGTATAACGTAAAACGTATAACGTATAACGTATAACGTATAACGTATAACGTATAACGTATAACGTATAACGTATAACGTTTAACGTATAACGTATAACGTATAACGTATAACGTATAAGGTATAACGTATAACCTATAACGTATAACGTATAACGTATAACGTATAACGTATAACGTATAACGTATAACCTATAGCGTATAACGTATAACGTATAACGTATAACGTATAACGTATAACGTATACCGTATAACGTATAACGTATAACGTATAACGTATAAGGTATAACGTATAACGTATAACGTACAATGTATAACGTATAACGTATAACGTAAAACGTATAACGTATAACGTATAACGTATAACGAATAACGTAAAACGTATAAGGCGTAACGTATTATATAACGTATAACGTATAACGTATAACGTATAACGTATAACGTATAATGTATAACGTATAACGTATAACGTAAAACGTATAACGTATAACGTATAACGTATAACGTATAACGTATAACGTATAACGTATAACGTAAAATGTATAACGTATAACGTATAACGTATAACGTATAACGTATAACGTATAGCGTATAACGTATAACGTATAACGTATAACGTATAACGTATAACGTATAACGTATAACGTATGACGTATAACGTATAACGTATAACGTATAACGTATAACGTATAAGGTATAACGTATAACGTATAACGTATAACGTATGACGTACAACGTATACCGTATCACGTATAATGTGTTACGAATAACGTGTAACGTATAACGTATAACGTATAACGTATAACGTATAACGTATAACGTATAACGTATAACGTATAACGTATAACGTATGACGTATAACGTATAACGTAAAACGTATAACGTATAACGTATAACGTATAACGTATAACGTATAGCGTATAACGTATAACGTATAACGTATATCGTAAAACGTATAACGTATAACGTATAACGTATAACGTAAAACGTATAACGCATAACGTATAACGTATCACGTATAACGTATCACGTATAACGTATAACGTATAACGTATAACGTATAACGTATAACGTATAACGTATAACGTATAACGTATAACGTATATCGTAAAACGTATAACGTGTAACGTATAACGTGTAACGTATAACGTATAACGTATAACGTAAGACGTATAACGTATAACGTATAACATATAACGTATGACGTACAACGTATACCGTATCACGTATAATGTATTACGAATAACGTGTAACGTATAACGTATAACGTATAGCGTATAGCGTATAACGTATAAAGTATAACGTATAACGTATAACGTATAACGTATAACGTATAACGTATAACGTATAAGGTATAACGTATAACGTATAACGTATAACGTATGACGTACAACGTATACCGTATCACGTATAATGTGTTACGAATAACGTGTAACGTATAACGTATAACGTATAACGTATAACGTATAACGTATAACGTATAACGTATAACGAATAACGTAAAACGTATAACGTATAACGTATAACGTATAACGTATAACGTATAGCGTATAACGTATAACGTATAACGTATATCGTAAAACGTATAACGTATAACGTATAACGTATAACGTAAAACGTATAACGCATAACGTATAACGTATCACGTATAACGTATCACGTATAACGTATAACGTATAACGTATAACGTATAACGTATAACGTATAACGTATAACGTATAACGTATATCGTAAAACGTATAACGTGTAACGTATAACGTGTAACGTATAACGTATAACGTATAACGTAAGACGTATAACGTATAACGTATAACATATAACGTATGACGTACAACGTATACCGTATCACGTATAATGTATTACGAATAACGTGTAACGTATAACGTATAACGTATAGCGTATAGCGTATAACGTATAAAGTATAACGTATAACGTATAACGTATAACGTATAACGTATAACGTATAACGTATAAGGTATAACGTATAACGTATAACGTATAACGTATGACGTACAACGTATACCGTATCACGTATAATGTGTTACGAATAACGTGTAACGTATAACGTATAACGTATAACGTATAACGTATAACGTATAACGTATAACGTATAACGAATAACGTAAAACGTATAACGCATAACGTATTATATAACGTATAACGTATAACGTATAACGTATAACGTATAACGTATAACGTATAACGTATAACGTACAATGTATAACGTATAACGTATAACGTAAAACGTATAACGTATAACGTATAACGTATAACGCATAACGTATAACGTATAACGTATAACGTATAACGTACAATGTATAACGTATAACGTATAACGTAAAACGTATAACGTATAACGTATAACGTATAACGTATAACGTATAACGTATAACGTATAACGTATAACGTATAACGTATAACGTATGACGTATAACGTATAACGTATAACGTATAACGTATAACGTATAACGTATAAAGTATAACGTATAACGTATAACGTATAACCCATAACGTATAACGTATAACGTATAACGTATAACGTATAACGTATAACGTATAACGTATAACGTATGACGTATGACATATAACGTAAAACGTATAACGTATAACGTATAACGTATAACGTATAACGTATAACGTATAACGTATAAAGTATAACGTATAACGTATAACGTATAACCTATAACGTATAACGTATAATGTATAACGTATAACGTATAACGTATAACGTATAACGTATAACGTATAACGTATAACGTATAACGTATAACGTATAACGTATAACGTATGACGTATAACGTATAACGTAAAACGTATAACGTATAACGTATAACGTATAACGTATAACGTATAGCGTATAACGTATAACGTATAACGTATATCGTAAAACGTATAACGTATAACGTATAACGTATAACGTAAAACGTATAACGCATAACGTATAACGTATAACGTATGACGTACAACGTATACCGTATCACGTATAATGTATTACGAATAACGTGTAACGTATAACGTATAACGTATAACGTATAACGTATAACGTATAACGTATAACGTATAACGAATAACGTAAAACGTATAACGCATAACGTATTATATAACGTATAACGTATAACGTATAACGTATAACGTATGACGTACAACGTATACCGTATCACGTATAATGTGTTACGAATAACGTGTAACGTATAACGCATAACGTATAACGTATAACGTATGACGTACAACGTATACCGTATCACGTATAATGTATTACGAATAACGTGTAACGTATAACGTATAACGTATAGCGTATAACGTATAAAGTATAACGTATAACGTATAACGTATAACGTATAACGTATAACGTATAACGTATAAGGTATAACGTATAACGTATAACGTATAACGTATGACGTACAACGTATACCGTATCACGTATAATGTGTTACGAATAACGTGTAACGTATAACGTATAACGTATAACGTATAACGTATAACGTATAACGTATAACGTATGACGTATAACGTATAACGTAAAACGTATAACGTATAACGTATAACGTATAACGTATAACGCATAACGTATAACGTATAACGTTTAACGTATAACGTACAATGTATAACGTATAACGTATAACGTAAAACGTATAACGTATAACGTATAACGTATAACGTATAACGTATAACGTATAACGTATAACGTATAACGTATAACGTATAACGTATGACGTATAACGTATAACGTATAACGTATAACGTATAACGTATAACGTATAACGTATAACGTATAAAGTATAACGTATAACGTATAACGTATAACCCATAACGTATAACGTATAACGTATAACGTATAACGTATAACGTATAACGTATAACGTATAACGTATAACGTATAACGTATGACGTATGACATATAACGTAAAACGTATAACGTATAACGTATAACGTATAACGTATAACGTATAACGTATAACGTATAAAGTATAACGTATAACGTATAACGTATAACCTATAACGTATAACGTATAATGTATAACGTATAACGTATAACGTATAACGTATAACGTATAACGTATAACGTATAACGTATAACGTATAACGTATGACGTATAACGTATAACGTAAAACGTATAACGTATAACGTATAACGTATAACGTATAACGTATAGCGTATAACGTATAACGTATAACGTATATCGTAAAACGTATAACGTATAACGTATAACGTATAACGTAAAACGTATAACGCATAACGTATAACGTATAACGTATGACGTACAACGTATACCGTATCACGTATAATGTATTACGAATAACGTGTAACGTATAACGTATGACGTATAACGTATAACGTATAACGTATAACGTATAACGAATAACGTAAAACGTATAACGCATAACGTATTATATAACGTATAACGTATAACGTATAACGTATAACGTATGACGTACAACGTATACCGTATCACGTATAATGTGTTACGAATAACGTGTAACGTATAACGCATAACGTATAACGTATAACGTATGACGTACAACGTATACCGTATCACGTATAATGTATTACGAATAACGTGTAACGTATAACGTATAACGTATAGCGTATAACGTATAAAGTATAACGTATAACGTATAACGTATAACGTATAACGTATAACGTATAACGTATAACGTATAAGGTATAACGTATAACGTATAACGTATAACGTATGACGTACAACGTATACCGTATCACGTATAATGTGTTACGAATAACGTGTAACGTATAACGTATAACGTATAACGTATAACGTATAACGTATAAGGTATAACGTATAACGTATAACGTATAAGGTATAACGTATAACGTATAACGTATAACGTATGACGTACAACGTATACCGTATCACGTATAATGTGTTACGAATAACGTGTAACGTATAACGTATAACGTATAACGTATAACGTATAACGTATAACGTATAACGTATAACGTATAACGTATAACGCATAACGAATAACGTATAACGTATAACCTATGACGTATAACGTATAACGTATAACGTATAACGTATAACGTATAACGTATAACGTATAACGTATAACGTATAACGTATAACGTATAACGTATAACGTATAACGTATAACGTATAGCGTATAACGTAAAACGTATAACGTATAACGTATAACGTATAACGTATAACGTATAACGTATAACGTATAACGTATAACGTTTAACGTATAACGTATAACGTATAACGTATAACGTATAAGGTATAACGTATAACCTATAACGTATAACGTATAACGTATAACGTATAACGTATAACGTATAACGTATAACCTATAGCGTATAACGTATAACGTATAACGTATAACGTATAACGTATAACGTATACCGTATAACGTATAACGTATAACGTATAACGTATAAGGTATAACGTATAACGTATAACGTACAATGTATAACGTATAACGTATAACGTAAAACGTATAACGTATAACGTATAACGTATAACGAATAACGTAAAACGTATAAGGCGTAACGTATTATATAACGTATAACGTATAACGTATAACGTATAACGTATAACGTATAATGTATAACGTATAACGTATAACGTAAAACGTATAACGTATAACGTATAACGTATAACGTATAACGTATAACGTATAACGTATAACGTAAAATGTATAACGTATAACGTATAACGTATAACGTATAACGTATAACGTATAGCGTATAACGTATAACGTATAACGTATAACGTATAACGTATGACGTACAACGTATACCGTATCACGTATAATGTGTTACGAATAACGTGTAACGTATAACGTATAACGTATAACGTATAACGTATAACGTATAACGTATAACGTATAACGTATAACGTATAACGTATAACGTATGACGTATAACGTATAACGTAAAACGTATAACGTATAACGTATAACTTATAACGTATAACGTATAGCGTATAACGTATAACGTATAACGTATATCGTAAAACGTATAACGTATAACGTATAACGTATAACGTAAAACGTATAACGCATAACGTATAACGTATCACGTATAACGTATCACGTATAACGTATAACGTATAACGTATAACGTATAACGTATAACGTATAACGTATAACGTATAACGTATATCGTAAAACGTATAACGTGTAACGTATAACGTGTAACGTATAACGTATAACGTATAACGTAAGACGTATAACGTATAACGTATAAGGTATAACGTATAACGTATAACGTATAACGTATGACGTACAACGTATACCGTATCACGTATAATGTGTTACGAATAACGTGTAACGTATAACGTATAACGTATAACGTATAACGTATAACGTATAACGTATAACGTATAACGAATAACGTAAAACGTATAACGCATAACGTATTATATAACGTATAACGTATAACGTATAACGTATAACGTATAACGTATAACGTATAACGTATAACGTACAATGTATAACGTATAACGTATAACGTAAAACGTATAACGTATAACGTATAACGTATAACGCATAACGTATAACGTATAACGTATAACGTATAACGTACAATGTATAACGTATAACGTATAACGTAAAACGTATAACGTATAACGTATAACGTATAACGTATAACGTATAACGTATAACGTATAACGTATAACGTATAACGTATAACGTATGACGTATAACGTATAACGTATAACGTATAACGTATAACGTATAACGTATAAAGTATAACGTATAACGTATAACGTATAACCCATAACGTATAACGTATAACGTATAACGTATAACGTATAACGTATAACGTATAACGTATAACGTATAACGTATGACGTATGACATATAACGTAAAACGTATAACGTATAACGTATAACGTATAACGTATAACGTATAACGTATAAAGTATAACGTATAACGTATAACGTATAACCTATAACGTATAACGTATAATGTATAACGTATAACGTATAACGTATAACGTATAACGTATAACGTATAACGTATAACGTATAACGTATAACGTATAACGTATAACGTATGACGTATAACGTATAACGTAAAACGTATAACGTATAACGTATAACGTATAACGTATAACGTATAGCGTATAACGTATAACGTATAACGTATATCGTAAAACGTATAACGTATAACGTATAACGTATAACGTAAAACGTATAACGCATAACGTATAACGTATAACGTATGACGTACAACGTATACCGTATCACGTATAATGTATTACGAATAACGTGTAACGTATAACGTATAACGTATAACGTATAACGTATAACGTATAACGTATAACGTATAACGAATAACGTAAAACGTATAACGCATAACGTATTATATAACGTATAACGTATAACGTATAACGTATAACGTATGACGTACAACGTATACCGTATCACGTATAATGTGTTACGAATAACGTGTAACGTATAACGCATAACGTATAACGTATAACGTATGACGTACAACGTATACCGTATCACGTATAATGTATTACGAATAACGTGTAACGTATAACGTATAACGTATAGCGTATAACGTATAAAGTATAACGTATAACGTATAACGTATAACGTATAACGTATAACGTATAACGTATAAGGTATAACGTATAACGTATAACGTATAACGTATGACGTACAACGTATACCGTATCACGTATAATGTGTTACGAATAACGTGTAACGTATAACGTATAACGTATAACGTATAACGTATAACGTATAACGTATAACGTATAACGTATAACGTATAACGTATGACGTATAACGTATAACGTAAAACGTATAACGTATAACGTATAACGTATAACGTATAACGCATAACGTATAACGTATAACGTTTAACGTATAACGTACAATGTATAACGTATAACGTATAACGTAAAACGTATAACGTATAACGTATAACGTATAACGTATAACGTATAACGTATAACGTATAACGTATAACGTATAACGTATAACGTATGACGTATAACGTATAACGTATAGCGTATAACGTATAACGTATAACGTATAACGTATAACGTATAAAGTATAACGTATAACGTATAACGTATAACCCATAACGTATAACGTATAACGTATAACGTATAACGTATAACGTATAACGTATAACGTATAACGTATAACGTATAACGTATGACGTATGACATATAACGTAAAACGTATAACGTATAACGTATAACGTATAACGTATAACGTATAACGTATAACGTATAAAGTATAACGTATAACGTATAACGTATAACCTATAACGTATAACGTATAATGTATAACGTATAACGTATAACGTATAACGTATAACGTATAACGTATAACGTATAACGTATAACGTATAACGTATGACGTATAACGTATAACGTAAAACGTATAACGTATAACGTATAACGTATAACGTATAACGTATAGCGTATAACGTATAACGTATAACGTATATCGTAAAACGTATAACGTATAACGTATAACGTATAACGTAAAACGTATAACGCATAACGTATAACGTATAACGTATGACGTACAACGTATACCGTATCACGTATAATGTATTACGAATAACGTGTAACGTATAACGTATGACGTATAACGTATAACGTATAACGTATAACGTATAACGAATAACGTAAAACGTATAACGCATAACGTATTATATAACGTATAACGTATAACGTATAACGTATAACGTATGACGTACAACGTATACCGTATCACGTATAATGTGTTACGAATAACGTGTAACGTATAACGCATAACGTATAACGTATAACGTATGACGTACAACGTATACCGTATCACGTATAATGTATTACGAATAACGTGTAACGTATAACGTATAACGTATAGCGTATAACGTATAAAGTATAACGTATAACGTATAACGTATAACGTATAACGTATAACGTATAACGTATAACGTATAAGGTATAACGTATAACGTATAACGTATAACGTATGACGTACCACGTATACCGTATCACGTATAATGTGTTACGAATAACGTGTAACGTATAACGTATAACGTATAACGTATAACGTATAACGTATAACGTATAACGTATAACGTATAACGTATAACGTATGACGTATAACGTATAACGTAAAACGTATAACGTATAACGTATAACGTAAAACGTATAACGTATAACGTATAACGTATAACGTATAACGTATAGCGTATAACGTATAACGTATAACGTATATCGTAAAACGTATAACGTATAACGTATAACGTATAACGTAAAACGTATAACGCATAACGTATAACGTATCACGTATAACGTATCACGTATAACGTATAACGTATAACGTATGACGTATAACGTATAACGCAAAACGTATAACGTATAACGTATAACGTAAAACGTATAACGTATAGCGTATAACGTATAACGTATAACGTATATCGTAAAACGTATAACGTATAACGTATAACGTATAACGTATAACGTATAACGTATAACGTATAACGCATAACGAATAACGTATAACGTATAACCTATGACGTATAACGTATAACGTATAACGTATAACGTATAACGTATAACGTATAACGTATAACGTATAACGTATAACGTATAACGTATAACGTATAACGTATAACGTATAACGTATAACGTATAACGTATAACGTATAACCTATAGCGTATAACGTATAACGTATAACGTATAACGTATAACGTATAACGTATACCGTATAACGTATAACGTATAACGTATAACGTATAAGGTATAACGTATAACGTATAACGTACAATGTATAACGTATAACGTATAACGTAAAACGTATAACGTATAACGTATAACGTATAACGAATAACGTAAAACGTATAAGGCGTAACGTATTATATAACGTATAACGTATAACGTATAACGTATAACGTATAACGTATAACGTATAATGTATAACGTATAACGTATAACGTAAAACGTATAACGTATAACGTATAACGTATAACGTATAACGTATAACGTATAACGTAAAACGTATAACGTATAACGTATAACGTATAACGTATAACGTATAACGTATAGCGTATAACGTATAACGTATAACGTATAACGTATAACGTATAACGTATAACGTATAACGTATGACGTATAACGTATAACGTATAACGTATAACGTATAACGTATAAGGTATAACGTATAACGTATAACGTATAACGTATAACGTATGACGTACAACGTATACCGTATCACGTATAATGTGTTACGAATAACGTGTAACGTATAACGTATAACGTATAACGTATAACGTATAACGTATAACGTATAACGTATAACGTATAACGTATGACGTATAACGTATAACGTATAACGTATAACGTATAACGTATAACGTATAACGTATAACGTATAGCGTATAACGTATAACGTATAACGTATATCGTAAAACGTATAACGTATAACTTATAACGTATAACGTAAAACGTATAACGCATAACGTATAACGTATCACGTATAACGTATCACGTATAACGTATAACGTATAACGTATAACGTATAACGTATAACGTATAAAGTATAACGTATAACGTATAACGTATATCGTAAAACGTATAACGTGTAACGTATAACGTGTAACGTATAACGTATAACGTATAACTTAAAACGTATAACGTATAACGTATAACGTATAACGTATGACGTACAACGTATACCGTATCACGTATAATGTATTACGAATAACGTGTAACGTATAACGTATAACGTATAGCGTATAACGTATAAAGTATAACGTATAACGTATAACGTATAACGTATAACGTATAACGTATAACGTATAACGTATAAGGTATAACGTATAACGTATAACGTATAACGTATGACGTACAACGTATACCGTATCACGTATAATGTGTTACGAATAACGTGTAACGTATAACGTATAACGTATAACGTATAACGTATAACGTATAACGTATAACGTATAACGTATAACGAATAACGTAAAACGTATAACGCATAACGTATTATATAACGTATAACGTATAACGTATAACGTATAACGTATAACGTATAACGTATTACGTATAACGTACAATGTATAACGTATAACGTATAACGTAAAACGTATAACGTATAACGTATAACGTATAACGTATAACGTATAACGTATAACGTATGACGTACAACGTATACCGTATCACGTATAATGTGTTACGAATAACGTGTAACGTATAACGTATAACGTATAACGTATAACGTATAACGTATAACGTATAACGTATAACGTATAACGTATGACGTATAACGTATAACGTATAACGTATAACGTATAACGTATAACGTATAACGTATAACGTATAGCGTATAACGTATAACGTATAACGTATATCGTAAAACGTATAACGTATAACTTATAACGTATAACGTAAAACGTATAACGCATAACGTATAACGTATCACGTATAACGTATCACGTATAACGTATAACGTATAACGTATAACGTATAACGTATAACGTATAAAGTATAACGTATAACGTATAACGTATATCGTAAAACGTATAACGTGTAACGTATAACGTGTAACGTATAACGTATAACGTATAACGTAAAACGTATAACGTATAACGTATAACGTATAACGTATGACGTACAACGTATACCGTATCACGTATAATGTATTACGAATAACGTGTAACGTATAACGTATAACGTATAGCGTATAACGTATAAAGTATAACGTATAACGTATAACGTATAACGTATAACGTATAACGTATAACGTATAACGTATAAGGTATAACGTATAACGTATAACGTATAACGTATGACGTACAACGTATACCGTATCACGTATAATGTGTTACGAATAACGTGTAACGTATAACGTATAACGTATAACGTATAACGTATAACGTATAACGTATAACGTATAACGTATAACGAATAACGTAAAACGTATAACGCATAACGTATTATATAACGTATAACGTATAACGTATAACGTATAACGTATAACGTATAACGTATAACGTATAACGTATAACGTATAACGTATAACGTATAACGTATAACGTATCACGTATAACGTATAACGTATAACGTATAACGTATAACGTATAACGTATAACGTATAACGTATAACCCATAACGTATAACGTATAACGTATAACGTATAACGTATAACGTATAACGTATAACGTATAACGTATAACGTATCACGTATAACGTATGACGTATAACGTATAACGTATAAGGTATAACGTATAACGTATAACGTATAACGTATAACGTATAACGTATAACGTATAACGTATAACGTATAACGTATAACGTATAACGCATAACGTATAACGCATGACGTATAACGTATAACGTATAACGTATAACGTATAACGTATAACGTATAACGTATAACGTATAACGTATAACGTATAACGTATAACGTATAACGTATAACGTATAACGTACAACGTATAACGTACAACGTATAACGTAAAACGTATAACGTATAACGTATAACGTATAACGTATAACGTATAACGTATAACGTATAACGTATAACGTATAACCCATAACGTATAACGTATAACGTATAACGTATAACGTATAACGTATAACGTATAACGTATAACGTATAACGTATAACGTATAACGTATAACGTATAACGTATAACGTATAACGTATAACGTATGACGTATAACGTATAACGTATAACGTATAACGTATAACGTATAACGTATAAAGTATAACGTATAACGTATAACGTATAACCCATAACGTATAACGTATAACGTATAACGTATAACGTATAACGTATAACGTATAACGTATAACGTATAACGTATAACGTATAACGTATAACGTATAACGTATAAGGTATAACGTATAACGTATAACGTATAACGTATAACGTATAACGTATAACGTATAACGTATAACGTATAACGTATAACGCATAACGTATAACGTATGACGTATAACGTATGACGTATAACGTATAACGTATAACGTATAACGTATAACGTATAACGTATAGCGTATAACGTATAACGTATAACGTATAACGCATAACGTATAACGTATAACGTATAACGTATAACGTATGACGTATAACGTATAACGTATGACGTATAACGTATAACGTATAACGTATAACGTATAACGTATAACGTATAACGTATAACGTATAACGTATAACGTATAACGTATAACGTATAACGTATAACGTATAACGTATAACGTACAATGTATAACGTACAACGTATAACGTAAAACGTATAACGTATAACGTATAACGTATAACGTAAAACGTATAACGCATAACGTATAACGTATACCGTATAACGTATAATGTATAACGTATAACGTATAAGGTATAACGTATAACGTATAACGTACAATGTATAACGTATAACGTATAACGTAAAACGTATAACGTGTAACGTATAACGTATAACGAATAACGTAAAACGTATAAGGCATAACGTATTATATAACGTATAACGTATAACGTATAACGTATAACGTATGACGTACAACGTATACCGTATCACGTGTAATGTATTACGAATAACGTGTAACGTATAACGTATAACGTATAACGTATAACGTAAAACGTATAACGCATAACGTATAACGTATAACGAATAACGTAAAACGTGTAATGTATAACGTATAACGTATAACGTACAACGTATAACGTATAACGTATAACGTATAACGTATGACGTACAACGTATACCGTATCACGTATAATGTATTACGAATAACGTGTAACGTATAACGTATAACGTATAACGTATAACGTATAACGTATAACGTATAACGTATAACGTATAATGTATAACGTATAACGTATAACGTAAAACGTATAACGTATAACGTATAACGTATAACGTATAACGTATAACGTATAACGTATAGCGTATAACGTATAACGTATAACGTATAACGTATAACGTATAACGTATAACGTATAACGTATAACGTATAAGGTATAACGTATAACGTATAACGTATAACGTATAACGTATAACGTATAACGTATAACGTATAACGTATAACGTATACCGTGTAACGTATAACGTATAACGTATAACGTATAGCGTATAACGTATAAAGTATAACGTATAACGTATAACGTATAACGTATAACGTATAACGTATAACGTATAAGGTATAACGTATAACGTATAACGTATAACGTATGACGTACAACGTATACCGTATCACGTATAATGTGTTACGAATAACGTGTAACGTATAACGTATAACGTATAACGTATAACGTATAACGTATAACGTATAACGTATAACGAATAACGTAAAACGTATAACGCATAACGTATTATATAACGTATAACGTATAACGTATAACGTATAACGTATAACGTATAACGTATAACGTATAACGTATAACGTATAACCCATAACGTATAACGTATAACGTATAACGTATAACGTATAACGTATAACGTATAACGTATAACGTATAACGTATAACGTATAACGTATAACGTATAACGTATAACGTATAACGTATAACGTATAACGTAAAACGTATAACGTATAACGTATAACGTATAACGTATAACGTATAACGTATAACGTATAACGTATAACGTATAACGTATAACGTATAACGTATAACGTATAAGGTATAACGTATAACGTATAACGTATAGCGTATAACGTATAACGTATAACGTATAACGTATAACGTATAACGCATAACGTATAACGCATGACGTATAACGTATAACGTATAACGTATAACGTATAACGTATAACGTATAACGTATAACGTATAACGTATAACGTATAACGTATAACGTATAACGTATAACGTATAACGTATAACGTATAACGTATAACGTATAACGTATAACGCATAACGTATAACGTACAACGTATAACGTATAACCTATAGCGTATAACGTATAACGTATAACGTATAACGTATAACGTATTACGTATAACGTATAACGTATAACGCATAACGTATAACGTATAACGTATAACGTATAACGTATAACGTATAACGTATAACGTATAACGTATAAGGTATAACGTATAACGAATAACGTATAACGTATAACGTATAACGTATAACGTATAACGTATAACGTATAACGTATAACGTATAACGTATAACGTATAACGCATAACGTATAACGTATGACGTATAACGTATAACGTATAACGTATAACGTATAACGTATAACGTATAATGTATAACGTATAACGTATAACGTATAACGTAGAACGTAGAACGTATAACGTATAACGTATAACGTATAACGTAGAACGTATAACATGTAACGTATAACGTATAACGTAGAACGTATAACATGTAACGTATAACGTATAACGTATAACGTATAACGTATAACGTATAACGTATAACGTATAACGTATAACGTATAACGTATAACGTATAACGTATAACGTATAACGTATAACGTATAACGTATATCGTAAAACGTATAACGTGTAACGTATAACGTGTAACGTATAACGTATAACGTATAACGTAAAACGTATAACGTATAACGTATAACATATAACGTATGACGTACAACGTATACCGTATCACGTATAATGTATTACGAATAACGTGTAACGTATAACGTATAACGTATAACGTATAGCGTATAACGTATAAAGTATAACGTATAACGTATAACGTATAACGTATAACGTATAACGTATAACGTATAAGGTATAACGTATAACGTATAACGTATAACGTATGACGTACAACGTATACCGTATCCCGTATAATGTGTTACGAATAACGTGTAACGTATAACGTATAACGTATAACGTATAACGTATAACGTATAACGTATAACGTATAACGTATAACGAATAACGTAAAACGTATAACGCATAACGTATTATATAACGTATAACGTATAACGTATAACGTATAACGTATAACGTATAACGTATAACGTATAACGTACAATGTACAATGTATAACGTATAACGTATAACGTAAAACGTATAACGTATAACGTATAACGTATAACGTATAACGTATAACGTATAACGTATAACGTATAACGTATAACGTATAACGTACAATGTATAACGTATAACGTATAACGTAAAACGTATAACGTATAACGTATAACGTATAACGTATAACGTATAACGTATAACGTATAACGTATAACGTATAACGTATAACGTATGACGTATAACGTATAACGTATAACGTATAACGTATAACGCATAACGTATAAAGTATAACGTATAACGTATTACGTATAACCCATAACGTATAACGTATAACGTATAACGTATAACGTATAACGTATAACGTATAACGTATAACGTATAACGTATGACGTATAACATATAACGTAAAACGTATAACGTATAACGTATAACGTATAACGTATAACGTATAACGTATAACGTATAAAGTATAACGTATAACGTATAACGTATAACCTATAACGTATAACGTATAACGTATAACGTATAACGTATAACGTATAACGTATAACGTATAACGTATAACGTATAACGTATAACGTATAACGTATAACGTATGACGTATAACGTATAACGTAAAACGTATAACGTATAACGTATAACGTATAACGTATAACGTATAGCATATAACGTATAACGTATAACGTATATCGTAAAACGTATAACGTATAACGTATAACGTATAACGTAAAACGTATAACGCATAACGTATAACGTATAACGTATGACGTACAACGTATACCGTATCACGTATAATGTATTACGAATAACGTGTAACGTATAACGTATAACGTATAACGTATAACGTATAACGTATAACGTATAACGAATAACGTAAAACGTATAACGCATAACGTATTATATAACGTATAACGTATAACGTATAACGTATAACGTATGACGTACAACGTATACCGTATCACGTATAATGTGTTACGAATAACGTGTAACCTATAACGCATAACGTATAACGTATAACGTATGACGTACAACGTATACCGTATCACGAATAATGTATTACGAATAACGTGTAACGTATAACGTATAACGTATAGCGTATAACGTATAAAGTATAACGTATAACGTATAACGTATAACGTATAACGTATAACGTATAACGTATAACGTATAACGTATAAGGTATAACGTATAACGTATAACGTATAACGTATGACGTACAACGTATACCGTATCACGTATAATGTGTTACGAATAACGTGTAACGTATAACGTATAACGTATAACGTATAACGTATAACGTATAACGTATAACGTATAACGAATAACGTAAAACGTATAACGCATAACGTATTATATAACGTATAACGTATAACGTATAACGTATAACGTATAACGTATAACGTATAACGTATAACGTATAACGAATAACGTACAATGTATAACGTATAACGTATAAAGTAAAACGTATAACGTATAACGTATAACGTATAACGTATAACGCATAACGTATAACGTATGACGTATAACGTATAACGTATAACGTATAACGTATAACGTATAACGTATAACGTATAACGTATAACGTATAACGTATAACGTATAACGTATAACGTATAACGTATAACGTATAACGTATAACGTACAACGTATAACGTATAACGTATAACGTAAAACGTATAACGTATAACGTACAACGTATAACGTATAACGTATAACGTATAACCCATAACGTATAACCTATAACGTATAACGTATAACGTATAACGTATAACGTATAACGTATAACGTATAACGTATAACGTATAACGTATAACGTATGACGTATAACGTATAACGTATAACGTATAACGTATAACGTATAACGTATAAAGTATAACGTATAACGTATAACGTATAACCCATAACGTATAACGTATAACGTATAACGTATAACGTATAACGTATAACGTATAACGTATAACGTATAACGTATAACGTATAACGTATAACGTATAACGTATAACGTATAACGCATAACGTATAACGTAAAACGTATAACGCATAACGTATAACGTATCACGTATAACGTATCACGTATAACGTATAACGTATAACGTATAACGTATAACGTATAACGTATAACGTATAACGTATAACGTATATCGTAAAACGTATAACGTGTAACGTATAACGTGTAACGTATAACGTATAACGTATAACGTAAAACGTATAACGTATAACGTATAACGTATAACGTATAACGTATGACGTACAACGTATACCGTATCACGTATAATGTGTTACGAATAACGTGTAACGTATAACGTATAACGTATAACGTATAACGTATAACGTATAACGTATAACGTATAACGAATAACGTAAAACGTATAACGCATAACGTATTATATAACGTATAACGTATAACGTATAACGTATAACGTATAACGTATAACGTATTACGTATAACGTACAATGTATAACGTATAACGTATAACGTAAAACGTATAACGTATAACGTATAACGTATAACGTATAACGTATAACGTATAACGTACAACGTATAACGTATAACGTATAACGTATAACCCATAACGTATAACGTATAACGTATAACGTATAACGTATAACGTATAACGTATAACGTATAACGTATAACGTATAACGTATAACGTATAACGTATGACGTATAACGTATAACGTATAACGTATAACGTATAACGTATAACGTATAAAGTATAACGTATAACGTATAACGTATAACCCATAACGTATAACGTATAACGTATAAGGTATAACGTATAACGTATAACGTATAACGTATAACGTATAACGTATAACGTATAACGTATAACGTAAAACGTATAACGTATAACGTATAACGTATAACGTATAACGTATAACGTATAACGTATAACGTATAACGTATAACGTATAACGTATAACGTATAACGTATAACGTATAACGTATAACGTATAACGTATAACGTATAAGGTATAACGTATAACGTATAACGTATAACGTATAACGTATAACGTATAACGTATAACGTATAACGTATAACGCATAACGTATAACGTATGACGTATAACGTATAACGTATAACGTATAACGTATAACGTATAACGTATAACGTATAACGTATAACGTATAACGTATAACGTATAACGTATAACGTATAACGTATAACGTATAACGTATAACGTACAACGTATAACGTATAACGTATAACGTATAGCGTATAACGTATAACGTATGACGTATAACGTATAACGTATAACGTATAACGTATAAAGTATAACGTATAACGTATAACGTATAACCCATAACGTATAACGTATAACGTATAACGTATAACGTATAACGTATAACGTATAACGTATAACGTATAACGTATAACGTATAACGTATAACGTATAACGTATAACGTATAACGTATAACGTAAAACGTATAACGTATAACGTATAACGTATAACGTATAACGTATAACGTATAACGTATAACGTATAACGTATAACGTATAACGTATAAGGTATAACGTATAACGTATAACGTATAGCGTATAACGTATAACGTATAACGTATAACGTATAACGTATAACGTATAACGTATAACGTATAACGTATAACGTATAACGTATAACGTATAACGTATAACGTATAACGTATAACGTAAAACGTATAACGTATAACGTATAACGTATAACGTATAACGTATAACGTATAACGTATAACGTATAACGTATAACGTATAACGTATAAGGTATAACGTATAACGTATAACGTATAGCGTATAACGTATAACGTATAACGTATAACGTATAACGTATAACGCATAACGTATAACGTATGACGTATAACGTATAACGTATAACGTATAACGTATAACGTATAACGTATAACGTATAACGTATAAGGTATAACGTATAACGTATAACGTATAACGTATAACGTATAACGTATAACGTATAACGTATAACGTATAACGTATAACGTATAACGTATAACGTATAACGTATAACGTATAACGTATAACGCATAACGTATAACGTATGACGTATAACGTATAACGTATAACGTATAACGTATAACGTATAACGTATAATGTATAACGTATAACGTATAACGTATAACGTAGAACGTAGAACGTAGAACGTATAACGTATAACGTATAACGTAGAACGTATAACATGTAACGTATAACGTATAACGTAGAACGTATAACATGTAACGTATAACGTATAACGTATAACGTATAACGTATAACGTATAACGTATAACGTATAACGTATAACGTATAACGTATAACGTATAACGTATAACGTATAACGTATAACGTATAACGTATAACGTATAACGTATAACGTATAACGTAGAACGTATAACGTATAACGTATAACGTATAACGTATAACGTATAACGTATAACGTATAACGTATAACGTATAACGTATAACGTATAACGTATAACGTATAACGTATACCGTGTAACGTATAACGTATAACGTATAACGTATAGCGTATAACGTATAAAGTATAACGTATAACGTATAACGTATAACGTATAACGTATAACGTATAACGTATAAGGTATAACGTATAACGTATAACGTATAACGTATGACGTACAACGTATACCGTATCACGTATAATGTGTTACGAATAACGTGTAACGTATAACGTATAACGTATAACGTATAACGTATAACGTATAACGTATAACGTATAACGAATAACGTAAAACGTATAACGCATATCGTATTATATAACGTATAACGTATAACGTATAACGTATAACGTATAACGTATAACGTATAACGTATAACGTACAATGTATAACGTATAACGTATAACGTAAAACGTATAACGTATAACGTATAACGTATAACGTATAACGTATAACGTATAACGTATAACGTATAACCCATAACGTATAACGTATAACGTATAACGTATAACGTATAACGTATAACGTATAACGTATAACGTATAACGTATAACGTATAACGTATAACGTATAACGTATAACGTATGACGTATAACGTATAACGTATAACGTATAACGTATAACGTATAACGTATAACGTATAACGTATAAAGTATAACGTATAACGTATAACGTATAACCCATAACGTATAACGTACAACGTATAACGTATAACGTATAACGTATAACGTATAACGTATAACGTATAACGTATAACGTATAACGTATAACGTATAACGTATAACGTATAACGTATAACGTATAACGTAAAACGTATAACGTATAACGTATAACGTATAACGTATAACGTATAACGTATAACGTATAACGTATAACGTATAACGTATAACGTATAAGGTATAACGTATAACGTATAACGTATAGCGTATAACGTATAACGTATAACGTATAACGTATAACGTATAACGCATAACGTATAACGTATGACGTATAACGTATAACGTATAACGTATAACGTATAACGTATAACGTATAACGTATAACGTATAACGTATAACGTATAACGTATAACGTATAACGTATAACGTATAACGTATAACGTATAACGTATAACGTATAACGTATAACGTATAACGCATAACGTATAACGTACAACGTATAACGTATAACCTATAGCGTATAACGTATAACGTATAACGTATAACGTATAACGTATAACGTATAACGTATAACGTATAACGCATAACGTATAACGTATAACGTATAACGTATAACGTATAACGTATAACGTATAACGTATAACGTATAAGGTATAACGTATAACGTATAACGTATAACGTATAACGTATAACGTATAACGTATAACGTATAACGTATAACGTATAACGTATAACGTATAACGTATAACGTATAATGTATAACGTATAACGTATAACGTATAACGTAGAACGTAGAACGTATAACGTATAACGTATAACGTATAACGTATAACGTATAACGAATAACGTAAAACGTATAACGCATAACGTATTATATAACGTATAACGTATAACGTATAACGTATAACGTATAACGTATAACGTATAACGTATAACGTACAATGTATAACGTATAACGTATAACGTAAAACGTATAACGTATAACGTATAACGTATAACGCATAACGTATAACGTATAACGTATAACGTATAACGTACAATGTATAACGTATAACGTATAACGAAAAACGTATAACGTATAACGTATAACGTATAACGTATAACGTATAACGTATAACGTATAACGTATAACGTATAACGTATAACGTATGACGTATAACGTATAACGTATAACGTATAACGTATAACGTATAACGTATAAAGTATAACGTATAACGTATAACGTATAACCCATAACGTATAACGTATAACGTATAACGTATAACGTATAACGTATAACGTATAACGTATAACGTATAACGTATAACGTATGACGTATGACATATAACGTAAAGCGTATAACGTATAACGTATAACGTATAACGTATAACGTATAACGTATAAAGTATAACGTATAACGTATAACGTATAACCTATAACGTATAACGTATAATGTATAACGTATAACGTATAACGTATAACGTATAACGTATAACGTATAACGTATAACGTATAACGTATAACGTATAACGTATAACGTATAACGTATGACGTATAACGTATAACGTAAAACGTATAACGTATAACGTATAACGTATAACGTATAACGTATAGCGTATAACGTATAACGTATAACGTATATCGTAAAACGTATAACGTATAACGTATAACGTATAACGTAAAACGTATAACGCATAACGTATAACGTATAACGTATGACGTACAACGTATACCGTATCACGTATAATGTATTACGAATAACGTGTAACGTATGACGTATAACGTATAACGTATAACGTATAACGTATAACGTATAACGTATAACGAATAACGTAAAACGTATAACGCATAACGTATTATATAACGTATAACGTATAACGTATAACGTATAACGTATGACGTACAACGTATACCGTATCACGTATAATGTGTTACGAATAACGTGTAACGTATAACGCATAACGTATAACGTATAACGTATGACGTACAACGTATACCGTATCACGTATAATGTATTACGAATAACGTGTAACGTATAACGTATAACGTATAGCGTATAACGTATAAAGTATAACGTATAACGTATAACGTATAACGTATAACGTATAACGTATAACGTATAAGGTATAACGTATAACGTATAACGTATAACGTATGACGTACAACGTATACCGTATCACGTATAATGTGTTACGAATAACGTGTAACGTATAACGTATAACGTATAACGTATAACGTATAACGTATAACGTATAACGTATAACGTATAACGTATAACGTATAACGTATAAAGTATAACGTATAACGTATAACGTATAACCTATAACGTATAACGTATAATGTATAACGTATAACGTATAACGTATAACGTATAACGTATAACGTATAACGTATAACGTATAACGTATAACGTATGACGTATAACGTATAACGTAAAACGTATAACGTATAACGTATAACGTATAACGTATAACGTATAGCGTATAACGTATAACGTATAACGTATATCGTAAAACGTATAACGTATAACGTATAACGTATAACGTATAACGTAAAACGTATAACGCATAACGTATAACGTATAACGTATGACGTACAACGTATACCGTATCACGTATAATGTATTACGAATAACGTGTAACGTATAACGTATGACGTATAACGTATAACGTATAACGTATAACGTATAACGAATAACGTAAAACGTATAACGCATAACGTATTATATAACGTATAACGTATAACGTATAACGTATAACGTATGACGTACAACGTATACCGTATCACGTATAATGTGTTACGAATAACGTGTAACGTATAACGCATAACGTATAACGTATAACGTATGACGTACAACGTATACCGTATCACGTATAATGTATTACGAATAACGTGTAACGTATAACGTATAACGTATAGCGTATAACGTATAAAGTATAACGTATAACGTATAACGTATAACGTATAACGTATAACGTATAACGTATAACGTGTAAGGTATAACGTATAACGTATAACGTATAACGTATGACGTACAACGTATACCGTATCACGTATAATGTGTTACGAATAACGTGTAACGTATAACGTATAACGTATAACGTATAACGTATAACGTATAACGTATAACGTATAACGTATAACGTATGACGTATAACGTATAACGTAAAACGTATAACGTATAACGTATAACGTAAAACGTATAACGTATAACGTATAACGTATAACGTATAACGTATAGCGTATAACGTATAACGTATAACGTATATCGTAAAACGTATAACGTATAACGTATAACGTATAACGTAAAACGTATAACGCATAACGTATAACGTATCACGTATAACGTATCACGTATAACGTATAACGTATAACGTATGACGTATAACGTATAACGCAAAACGTATAACGTATAACGTATAACGTAAAACGTATAACGTATAGCGTATAACGTATAACGTATAACGTATATCGTAAAACGTATAACGTATAACGTATAACGTATAACGTATAACGTATAACGTATAACGTATAACGCATAACGAATAACGTATAACGTAGAACCTATGACGTATAACGTATAACGTGTAACGTATAACGTATAACGTATATCGTATAACGTATAACGTATAACGTATAACGTATAACGTATAACGTATAACGTATAACGTATAACGTATAACCTATAGCGTATAACGTAAAACGTATAACGTATAACGTATAACGTATAACGTATAACGTATAACGTATAACGTATAACGTATAACGTATAACGTATAACGTATAACGTTTAACGTATAACGTATAACGTATAACGTATAACGTATAAGGTATAACGTATAACCTATAACGTATAACGTATAACGTATAACGTATAACGTATAACGTATAACCTATAGCGTATAACGTATAACGTATAACGTATAACGTATAACGTATAACGTATACCGTATAACGTATAACGTATAACGTATAACGTATAAGGTATAACGTATAACGTATAACGTACAATGTATAACGTATAACGTATAACGTAAAACGTATAACGTATAACGTATAACGTATAACGAATAACGTAAAACGTATAAGGCGTAACGTATTATATAACGTATAACGTATAACGTATAACGTATAACGTATAACGTATAATGTATAACGTATAACGTATAACGTAAAACGTATAACGTATAACGTATAACGTATAACGTATAACGTATAACGTATAACGTAAAACGTATAACGTATAACGTATAACGTATAACGTATAACGTATAACGTATAGCGTATAACGTATAACGTATAACGTATAACGTATAACGTATAACGTATAACGTATAACGTATGACGTATAACGTATAACGTATAACGTATAACGTATAACGTATAAGGTATAACGTATAACGTATAACGTATAACGTATGACGTACAACGTATAACGTGTAACGTATAACGTAAAACGTATAACGTTTAACGTATAACGTATAACGCATAACGTATAACGTATAACGTCTAACGTATAACGTACAATGTATAACGTATAACGTATAACGTAAAACGTATAACGTATAACGTATAACGTATAACGTATAACGTATAACGTATAACGTATGACGTATAACGTATAACGTATAACGTATAACGTATAACGTATAACGTATAACGTATAAAGTATAACGTATAACGTATAACGTATAACCCATAACGTATAACGTATAACGTATAACGTATAACGTATAACGTATAACGTATAACGTATAACGTATAACGTATAACGTATAACGTATAACGTAAAACGTATAACGTATAACGTATAACGTATAACGTATAACGTATAACGTATAACGTATAACGTATAACGTATAACGTATAACGTATAACGTATAACGTATAACGTATAACGTATAACGTATAACGTATAACGTATAAGGTATAACGTATAACGTATAACGTATAACGTATAACGTATAACGTATAACGTATAACGTATAACGTATAACGTATAACGCATAACGTATAACGTATGACGTATAACGTATAACGTATAACGTATAACGTATAACGTATAACGTATAACGTATAACGTATAACGTATAACGTATAACGTATAACGTATAACGTATATCGTAAAACGTATAACGTGTAACGTATAAAGTGTAACGTACAACGTATAACGTATAACGTAAAACGTATAACGTATAACGTATAACGCATAACGTATGACGTACAACGTATACCGTATCACGTATAATGTATTACGAATAACGTGTAACGTATAACGTATAACGTATAGCGTATAACGTATAAAGTATAACGTATAACGTATAACGTATATCGTATAACGTATAACGTATAACGTATAACGTATAAGGTATAACGTATAACGTATAACGTATAACGTATGACGTACAACGTATACCGTATCACGTATAATGTGTTACGAATAACGTGTAACGTATAACGTATAACGTATAACGTATAACGTATAACGTATAACGTATAACGTATAACGTATAACGAATAACGTAAAACGTATAACGCATAACGTATTATATAACGTATAACGTATAACGTATAACGTATAACGTATAACGTATAACGTATTACGTATAACGTACAATGTATAACGTATAACGTATAACGTAAAACGTATAACGTATAACGTATAACGTATAACGTATAACGTATAACGTATAACGCATAACGTATAACGTATAACGTATAACGTATAACGTATAACCCATAACGTATAACGTATAACGTATAACGTATAACGTATAACGTATAACGTATAACGTATAACGTATAACGTATCACGTATAACGTATGACGTATAACGTATAACGTATAACGTATAACGTATAACGTATAACGTATAAAGTATAACGTATAACGTATAACGTATAACCCATAACGTATAACGTATAACGTATAAGGTATAACGTATAACGTATAACATATAACGTATAACGTATAACGTATAACGTATAACGTAAAACGTATAACGTATAACGTATAACGTATAACGTATAACGTATAACGTATAACGTATAACGTATAACGTATAACGTATAACGTATAACGTATAACGTATAACGTATAACGTATAACGTATAAGGTATAACGTATAACGTATAACGTATAACGTATAACGTATAACGTATAACGTATAACGTATAACGTATAACGTATAACGCATAACGTATAACGTATGACGTATAACGTATAACGTATAACGTATAACGTATAACGTATAACGTATAACGTATAACGTATAACGTATAACGTATAACGTATAACGTATAACGTATAACGTATAACGTACAATGTATAACGTACAACGTATAACGTAAAACGTATAACGTATAACGTATAACGTATAACGTATAACGTATAACGTATAACGTATAACGTATAACGTATAACCCATAACGTATAACGTATAACGTATAACGTATAACGTATAACGTATAACGTATAACGTATAACGTATAACGTATAACGTATAACGTATAACGTATAACGTATAACGTATGACGTATAACGTATAACGTATAACGTATAACGTATAACGTATAACGTATAACGCATAACGTATAACGTATAACGTATAACGTATAACGTATAACGTATAACGTATAAGGTATAACGTATAACGTATAACGTATAACGTATAACGTATAACGTATAACGTATAACGTATAACGTATAACGTATAACGTATAACGTATAACGTATAACGCATAACGTATAACGTATGACGTATAACGTATAACGTATAACGTATAACGTATAACGTATAACGTATAACGTATAACGTATAACGTATAACGTATAACGTAGAACGTAGAACGTATAACGTATAACGTATAACGTATAACGTATAACGTATAACGTATAACGTATAACGTATAACGTATAATGTATAACGTATAACGTATAACGTATAACGTATAACGTATAACGTATAACGTATAACGTATAACGTATAACGTATAACGTATAACGTAGAACGTATAACATGCAACGTATAACGTATAACGAAGAACGTATAACATGTAACGTATAACGTATAACGTATAACGTATAACGTATAACGTATAACGTATAACGTATAACGTATAACGTATAACGTATAACGTATAACGTAAAACGTATAACGTATAACGTATAACGTATAACGTATAACTTATAACGTATAACGTATAACGTATAACGTATAACGTATAACGTATAACGTATAACGTATAACGTATAACGTATAACGTATAACGTATAACGTATAACGTATAACGTATAACGTATAACGTATAACGTATGACGTATAACGTATACCGTGTAACGTATAACATATAACGTATAACGTATAACGTATAACGTATAACGTATAAAGTATAACGTATAACGTATAACGTATAATCTATAACGTATAACGTATAACGTATAACGTATAACGTATAACGTATAACGTATAACGTATAACGTATAACGTATAACGTATAACGTATAACGTATAACGTATAACGTATAACGTATAACGTATAACGTATAACGTATAACGTATGACGTATAACGTATAACGTAAAACGTATAACGTATAACGTATAACGTATAACGTATAACTTATAACGTATAACGTATAACGTATAACGTATAACGTATAACGTATAACGTATAACGTATAACGTATAACGTATAACGTATAACGTATAACGTATGACGTATAACGTATAACGTAAAACGTATAACGTATAACGTATAACGTATAACGTAAAACGTATAACGCATAACGTATAACGTATACCGTATAACGTATAACGTATAACGTATAACGTATAAGGTATAACGTATAACGTATAACGTACAATGTATAACGTATAACGTATAACGTAAAACGTATAACGTGTAACGTATAACGTATAAGGAATAACGTAAAACGTATAAGGCATAACGTATTATATAACGTATAACGTATAACGTATAACGTATAACGTATAACGTATAACGTATGACGTACAACGTATACCGTATCACGTATAATGTATTACGAATAACGTATAACGTATAACGTATAACGTATGACGTACAACGTATACCGTATCACGTATAATGTATTACGAATAACGTGTAACGTATAACGTATAACGTATAACGTATAACGTATAACGTATAACGTATAACGTATGACGTACAACGTATACCGTATCACGTATAATGTATTACGAATAACGTGTAACGTATAACGTATAACGTATAACGTATAACGTATAACGTATAACGTATAACGTATAACGTATAACGTATAACGTATAACGTAAAACGTATAACGTATAACGTATAACGTATAACGTATAACGTATAACGTATAGCGTATAACGTATAACGTATAACGTATAACGTATAACGTATAACGTATAACGTATAACGTATAACGTATAAGGTATAACGTATAACGTATAACGTATAACGTATAACGTATAAAGTATAACGTATAACGTATAACGTATAACCTATAACGTATAACGTATAACGTATAACGTATAACGTATAACGTATAACGTATAACGTAAAACGTATAACGTATAACGTATAACGTATAACGTATAACTTATAACGTATAACGTATAACGTATAACGTATAACGTATAACGTATAACGTATAACGTATAACGTATAACGTATAACGTATAACGTATAACGTATGACGTATAACGTATGACGTATAACGTATACCGTGTAACGTATAACATATAACGTATAACGTATAACGTATAACGTATAACGTATAAAGTATAACGTATAACGTATAACGTATAATCTATAACGTATAACGTATAACGTATAACGTATAACGTATAACGTATAACGTATAACGTATAACGTATAACGTATAACGTATAACGTATAACGTATAACGTATAACGTATAACGTATAACGTATAACGTATAACGTATGACGTATAACGTATAACGTAAAACGTATAACGTATAACGTATAACGTATAACGTATAACTTATAACGTATAACGTATAACGTAAAACGTATAACGTGTAACGTATAACGTATAAGGAATAACGTAAAACGTATAAGGCATAACGTATTATATAACGTATAACGTATAACGTATAACGTATAACGTATAACGTATAACGTATGACGTACAACGTATACCGTATCACGTATAATGTATTACGAATAACGTGTAACGTATAACGTATAACGTATAATGTATAACGTATAACGTATAACGTATAACGTATAACGTATGACGTACAACGTATACCGTATCACGTATAATGTATTACGAATAACGTGTAACGTATAACGTATAACGTATAACGTATAACGTATAACGTATAACGTATAACGTATAACGTATAACGTATAACGTATAACGTATAACGTAAAACGTATAACGTATAACGTATAACGTATAACGTATAACGTATAACGTATAGCGTATAACGTATAACGTATAACGTATAACGTATAACGTATAACATATAACGTATAACGTATAACGTATAAGGTATAACGTATAACGTATAACGTATAACGTATAACGTATAAAGTATAACGTATAACGTATAACGTATAACCTATAACGTATAACGTATAACGTATAACGTATAACGTATAACGTATAACGTATAACGTATAACGTATAACGTATAACGTATAACGTATAACGTATAACGTATAACGTATAACGTATAGCGTATAACGCATAACGTATAACGTATACCGTATAACGTATAACGTATAACGTATAACGTATAACGTATAACGTATAACGTATGACGTACAACGTATACCGTATCACGTATAATGTATTACGAATAACGTGTAACGTATAACGTATAACGTATAACGTATAACGTGTTACGTATAACGTATAACGTATGACGTACAACGTATACCGTATCACGTATAATGTATTACGAATAACGTGTAACGTATAACGTATAACGTATAACGTATAACGTATAACGTATAACGTATAACGTATGACGTATAACGTATAACGTAAAACGTATAACGTATAACGTATAACGTATAACGTAAAACGTATAACGCATAACGTATAACGTATACCGTATAACGTATAACGTATAACGTATAACGTATAACGTATAACGTATAACGTATGACGTACAACGTATACCGTATCACGTATAATGTATTACGAATAACGTGTAACGTATAACCTATAACGTATAACGTGTAACGTATAACGTACAACGTATAACGTATAAGGTATAACGTATAACGTATAACGTATAACGTATAACGTATAACGTATAACGTATAACGTATAACGTATAACGTATAACCTATAGCGTATAACGTATGACGTATAACGTATAACGTATAACGTATAACGTATAACGTATAACGTATAACGTATAACGCATAACGTATAACGTGTAACGTATAACGTATAACGTATAACGTAAAACGTATAACGTATAACGTATAACGTATAACGTATGACGTACAACGTATACCGTATCACGTATAATGTATTACGAATAACGTGTAACGTATAACGTATAACGTATAGCGTATAACGTATAACGTATAACGTGTAACGTATAACGTATAACGTATAACGTATAACGTATAACGTATAACGTATAACGTATAACGTATGACGTATAACGTATAACGTAAAACGTATAACGTATAACGTATAACGTATAACGTAAAACGTATAACGCATAACGTATAACGTATACCGTATAACGTATAACGTATAACGTATAACGTATAACGTATAAGGTATAACGTATAACGGATAACGTACAATGTATAACGTATAACGTATAACGTAAAACGTATAACGTATAACGTATAACGTATAACGAATAACGTAAAACGTATAAGGCATAACGTATTATATAACGTATAACGTATAACGTATAACGTATAACGTATAACGTATGACGTACAACGTATACCGTATCACGTATAATGTATTACGAATAACGTGTAACGTATAACGTATAACGTATAACGTATAACGTATAACGTATAACGTATAACGTATAACGTATAACGTATAACGTATAACGTATGACGTACAACGTATACCGTATCACGTATAATGTATTACGAATAACGTGTAACGTATAACGTATAACGTATAACGTATAACGTATAACGTATAACGTATAATGTATAACGTATAACGTATAACGTATAACGTATAATGTATAACGTATAACGTATATCGTAAAACGTATAACGTATAACGTATAAGGTATAACGTATAACGTATAACGTATAGCGTATAACGTATAACGTATAACGTATAAAGTATAACGTATAACATATAACGTATAACGTATAACGTATAAGGTATAACGTATAACGTATAACGTATAACGTATAACGTATAAAGTATAACGTATAACGTATAACGTATAACCTATAACGTATAACGTATAACGTATAACGTATAACGTATAACGTATAACGTATAACGTATAACGTATAACGTATAACGTATAACGTATAACGTATAACGTATAACGTATAACGTATAACGTATAACGCATAACGTATAACGTATAACGTATAACGTATGAGGTATAACGTATAACGTATAACGTATAACGTATAACGTATAACGTATCACGTATAACGTATCACGTATAACGTATAACGTATAACGTATAACGTATAACGTATAACGTATAACGTATTACGTATAACGTATAACGTATAACGTATATCGTAAAACGTATAACGTGTAACGTATAAGGTGTAACGTATAACGTATAACGTATAACGTAAAACGTATAACGTATAACGTATAACGTATAACGTATGACGTACAACGTATACCGTATCACGTATAATGTATTACGAATAACGTGTAACGTATAACGTATAACGTATAGCGTATAACGTATAACGTATAACGTATAACGTATAACGTATATTGTATAACGTATAACGTATAACGTATAAGGTATAACGTATAACGTATAACGTATAATGTATAACGTATAACGTATATCGTAAAACGTATAACGTATAACGTATAAGGTATAACGTATAACGTATAACGTATAGCGTATAACGTATAACGTATAACGTATAACGTATAACGTATAACGTAAAACGTATAACGTATAACGTATAACGTATAACGTATGACGTACAACGTATAACGTATAACGTATAACGTATAACTTATAACGTATAACGTATAACGTATAACGTATAACGTATAACGTATAACGTATAACGTATAACGTATAACGTATAACGTATAACGTATAACGTATGACGTATAACGTATAACGTAAAACGTATAACGTATAACGTATAACGTATAACGTAAAACGTATAACGCATAACGTATAACGTATACCGTATAACGTATAACGTATAACGTATAACGTATAAGGTATAACGTATAACGTATAACGTACAATGTATAACGTATAACGTATAACGTAAAACGTATAACGTGTAACGTATAACGTATAAGGAATAACGTAAAACGTATAAGGCATAACGTATTATATAACGTATAACGTATAACGTATAACGTATAACGTATAACGTATAACGTATGACGTACAACGTATACCGTATCACGTATAATGTATTACGAATAACGTGTAACGTATAACGTATAACGTATAACGTATAACGTATAACGTATAACGTATAACGTATGACGTACAACGTATACCGTATCACGTATAATGTATTACGAATAACGTGTAACGTATAACGTATAACGTATAACGTATAACGTATAACGTATAACGTATAACGTATAACGTATAACGTATAACGTATAACGTAAAACGTATAACGTATAACGTATAACGTATAACGTATAACGTATAGCGTATAACGTATAACGTATAACGTATAACGTATAACGTATAACGTATAACGTATAACGTATAACGTATAAGGTATAACGTACAACGTATAACGTATAACGTATAACGTATAAAGTATAACGTATAACGTATAACGTATAACCTATAACGTATAACGTATAACGTATAACGTATAACGTATAACGTATAACGTATAACGTATAACGTAAAACGTATAACGTATAACGTATAACGTATAACGTATAACGTATAACGTATAACGTATAACGTATAACGTATAACGTATAACGTATAACGTATAACGTATAACGTATAACGTATAACGTATAACGTATAACGTATGACGTATAACGTATACCGTGTAACGTATAACATATAACGTATAACGTATAACGTATAACGTATAACGTATAAAGTATAACGTATAACGTATAACGTATTATATAACGTATAACGTATAACGTATAACGTATAACGTATAACGTATAACGTATGACGTACAACGTATACCGTATCACGTATAATGTATTACGAATAACGTGTAACGTATAACGTATAACGTATAATGTATAACGTATAACGTATAACGTATAACGTATGACGTACAACGTATACCGTATCACGTATAATGTATTACGAATAACGTGTAACGTATAACGTATAACGTATAACGTATAACGTATAACGTATAACGTATAACGTATAACGTATAACGTATAACGTATGACGTATAACGTAAAACGTATAACGTATAACGTATAACGTATAACGTATAACGTATAACGTATAGCGTATAACGTATAACGTATAACGTATAACGTATAACGTATAACGTATAACGTATAACGTATAACGTATAAGGTATAACGTATAACGTATAACGTATAACGTATAACGTATAAAGTATAACGTATAACGTATAACGTATAACCTATAACGTATAACGTATAACGTATAACGTATAACGTATAACGTATAACGTATAACGTATAACGTATAACGTATAACGTATAACGTATGACGTATAACGTATAACGTATAACGTATAACGTATAACGTATAACGTATAACGTATAACGTATAACTTATAACGTATAACGTATAACATATAACGTATAACGTATAACGTATAACGTATAACGTATAACGTATAACGTATAACGTATAACGTATAACGTATGACGTATAACGTATAACGTAAAACGTATAACGTATAACGTATAACGTATAACGTAAAACGTATAACGCATAACGTATAACGTATACCGTATAACGTATAACGTATAACGTATAACGTATAAGGTATAACGTATAACGTATAACGTACAATGTATAACGTATAACGTATAACGTATAACGTATAACGTATAACGTATAACGTATAACGTATAACGTATAACGTATAACGTATAACGTATAACGTATGACGTATAACGTATAACGTAAAACGTATAACGTATAACGTATAACGTATAACGTATAACGTATAACGTATAACGTATAACGTATAACGTATAACGTATAACGTATGACGTATAACGTATAACGTAAAACGTATAACGTATAACGTATAACGTATAACGTATAACTTATAACGTATAACGTATAACGTATAACGTATAACGTATAACGTATAACGTATAACGTATAACGTATAACGTATAACGTATAACGTATAACGTATAACGTATGACGTATAACGTATAACGTAAAACGTATAACGTATAACGTATAACGTATAACGTATAACGTAAAACGTATAACGCATAACGTATAACGTATACCGTATAACGTATAACGTATAACGTATAACGTATAACGTATAACGTATAACGTATGACGTACAACGTATACCGTATCACGTATAATGTATTACGAATAACGTGTAACGTATAACGTATAACGTATAACGTATAACGTGTAACGTATAACGTATAACGTATGACGTACAACGTATACCGTATCACGTATAATGTATTACGAATAACGTGTAACGTATAACGTATTACGTATAACGTATAACGTATAACGTATAACGTATAGCGTATAACGTATAATGTATAACGTATAACGTATAACGTAAAACGTATAACGTATAACGTATAACGTATAACGTATAACGTATAACGTATAGCGTATAACGTATAACGTATAACGTATAACGTATAACGTGTAACGTATAACGTACAACGTATAACGTATAAGGTATAACGTATAACGTATAACGTATAACGTATAACGTATAACGTATAACGTATAACGTATAACGTATAACGTATAACCTATAGCGTATAACGTATAACGTATAACGTATAACGTATAACGTATAACGTATAACGTATAACGTATAACGTATAACGCATAACGTATAACGTGTAACGTATAACGTATAACGTATAACGTAAAACGTATAACGTATAACGTATAACGTATAACGTATGACGTACAACGTATACCGTATCACGTATAATGTATTACGAATAACGTGTAACGTATAACGTATAACGTATAGCGTATAACGTATAACGTATAACGTGTAACGTATAACGTATAACGTATAACGTATAACGTATAACGTATAACGTATAACGTATAACGTATGACGTATAACGTATAACGTAAAACGTATAACGTATAACGTATAACGTATAACGTAAAACGTATAACGCATAACGTATAACGTATAACGTATAACGTATAACGTATGACGTATAACGTATAACGTAAAACGTATAACGTATAACGTATAACGTATAACGTATAACGTATAACGTATAACGTATAACGTATAACGTATAACGTATAACGTATAACTTATAACGTATAACGTATAACGTATAACGTATAACGTATAACGTATAACGTATAACGTATAACGTATAACGTATAACGTATAACGTATAACGTATAACGTATGACGTATAACGTATAACGTAAAACGTATAACGTATAACGTATAACGTATAACGTATAACGTAAAACGTATAACGCATAACGTATAACGTATACCGTATAACGTATAACGTATAACGTATAACGTATAACGTATAACGTATAACGTATGACGTACAACGTATACCGTATCACGTATAATGTATTACGAATAACGTGTAACGTATAACGTATAACGTATAACGTATAACGTGTAACGTATAACGTATAACGTATGACGTACAACGTATACCGTATCACGTATAATGTATTACGAATAACGTGTAACGTATAACGTATAACGTATAACGTATAACGTATAACGTATAACGTATAGCGTATAACGTATAATGTATAACGTATAACGTATAACGTAAAACGTATAACGTATAACGTATAACGTATAACGTATAACGTATAACGTATAGCGTATAACGTATAACGTATAACGTATAACGTATAACGTGTAACGTATAACGTACAACGTATAACGTATAAGGTATAACGTATAACGTATAACGTATAACGTATAACGTATAACGTATAACGTATAACGTATAACGTATAACGTATAACCTATAGCGTATAACGTATAACGTATAACGTATAACGTATAACGTATAACGTATAACGTATAACGTATAACGTATAACGCATAACGTATAACGTGTAACGTATAACGTATAACGTATAACGTAAAACGTATAACGTATAACGTATAACGTATAACGTATGACGTACAACGTATACCGTATCACGTATAATGTATTACGAATAACGTGTAACGTATAACGTATAACGTATAGCGTATAACGTATAACGTATAACGTGTAACGTATAACGTATAACGTATAACGTATAACGTATAACGTATAACGTATAACGTATAACGTATGACGTATAACGTATAACGTAAAACGTATAACGTATAACGTATAACGTATAACGTAAAACGTATAACGCATAACGTATAACGTATACCGTATAACGTATAACGTATAACGTATAACGTATAAGGTATAACGTATAACGGATAACGTACAATGTATAACGTATAACGTATAACGTAAAACGTATAACGTATAACGTATAACGTATAACGAATAACGTAAAACGTATAAGGCATAACGTATTATATAACGTATAACGTATAACGTATAACGTATAACGTATAACGTATGACGTACAACGTATACCGTATCACGTATAATGTATTACGAATAACGTGTAACGTATAACGTATAACGTATAACGTATAACGTATAACGTATAACGTATAACGTATGACGTACAACGTATACCGTATCACGTATAATGTATTACGAATAACGTGTAACGTATAACGTATAACGTATAACGTATAACGTATAACGTATAACGTATAACGTATAACGTATAACGTATAACGTATAACGTATAATGTATAACGTATAACGTATATCGTAAAACGTATAACGTATAACGTATAAGGTATAACGTATAACGTATAACGTATAGCGTATAACGTATAACGTATAACGTATAACGTATAACGTATAACGTATAACGTATAACGTATAACGTATAAGGTATAACGTATAACGTATAACGTATAACGTATAACGTATAACGTATAACGTATAACGTATAACGTATAACCTATAGCGTATAACGTATAACGTATAACGTATAACGTATAACGTATAACGTATAACGTATAACGTAAAACGCATAACGTATAACGTATAACGTATAACGTATGAGGTATAACGTATAACGTATAACGTATAACGTATAACGTATAACGTATCACGTATAACGTATCACGTATAACGTATAACGTATAACGTATAACGTATAACGTATAACGTATAACGTATAACGTATAACGTATAACGTATGACGTACAACGTATACCGTATCACGTATAATGTATTACGAATAACGTGTAACGTATAACGTATAACGTATAACGTATAACGTATAACGTATAACGTATAGCGTATAACGTATAACGTATAACGTATAACGTATAACGTATATTGTATAACGTATAACGTATAACGTATAACGTATAACGTATAACGAATAACGTAAAACGTATAAGGCATAACGTATTATATAACGCATAACGTATAACGTATAACGTATAACGTATAACGTATGACGTACAACGTATACCGTATCACGTGTAATGTATTACGAATAACGTGTAACGTATAACGTATAACGTATAACGTATAACGTTTAACGTATGACGTACAACGTATACCGTATCACGTATAATGTATTACGAATAACGTGTAACGTATAACGTATAACGTATAACGTATAACGTATAACGTATAACGTATAACGTATAACGTATGACGTACAACGTATACCGTATCACGTATAATGTATTACGAATAACGTGTAACGTATAACGTATAACGTATAACGTATAACGTATAACGTATAGCGTATAACGTATAACGTATAACGTATAACGTATAACGTATATTGTATAACGTATAACGTATAACGTATAACGTATAACGTATAACGAATAACGTAAAACGTATAAGGCATAACGTATTATATAACGTATAACGTATAACGTATAACGTATAACGTATAACGTATGACGTACAACGTATACCGTATCACGTATAATGTATTACGAATAACGTGTAACGTATAACGTATAACGTATAACGTATAACGTATAACGTATAACGTATAACGTATAACGTATGACGTACAACGTATACCGTATCACGTATAATGTATTACGAATAACGTGTAACGTATAACGTATAACGTATAACGTATAACGTATAACGTATAACGTATAACGTATAACGTATAACGTATAATGTATAACGTATAACGTATATCGTAAAACGTATAACGTATAACGTATAAGGTATAACGTATAACGTATAACGTATGACGTACAACGTATACCGTATCACGTATAATGTATTACGAATAACGTGTAACGTATAACGTATAACGTATAGCGTATAACGTATAACGTATAACGTGTAACGTATAACGTATAACGTATAACGTATAACGTATAACGTATAACGTATAACGTATAACGTATGACGTATAACGTATAACGTAAAACGTATAACGTATAACGTATAACGTATAACGTAAAACGTATAACGCATAACGTATAACGTATACCGTATAACGTATAACGTATAACGTATAACGTATAAGGTATAACGTATAACGGATAACGTACAATGTATAACGTATAACGTATGACGTATAACGTATAACGTAAAACGTATAACGTATAACGTATAACGTATAACGTAAAACGTATAACGCATAACGTATAACGTATACCGTATAACGTATAACGTATAACGTATAACGTATAAGGTATAACGTATAACGGATAACGTACAATGTATAACGTATAACGTATAACGTAAAACGTATAACGTATAACGTATAACGTATAACGAATAACGTAAAACGTATAAGGCATAACGTATTATATAACGTATAACGTATAACGTATAACGTATAACGTATAACGTATGACGTACAACGTATACCGTATCACGTATAATGTATTACGAATAACGTGTAACGTATAACGTATAACGTATAACGTATAACGTATAACGTATAACGTATAACGTATAACGTATGACGTACAACGTATACCGTATTACGTATAATGTATTACGAATAACGTGTAACGTATAACGTATAACGTATAACGTATAACGTATAACGTATAACGTATAACGTATAACGTATAACGTATAATGTATAACGTATAACGTATATCGTAAAACGTATAACTTATAACGTATAAGGTATAACGTATAACGTATAACGTATAGCGTATAACGTATAACGTATAACGTATAACGTATAACGTATAACGTATAACGTATAACGTATAACGTATAAGGTATAACGTATAACGTATAACGTATAACGTATAACGTATAACGTATAACCTATAGCGTATAACGTATAACGTATAACGTATAACGTATAACGTATAACGTATAACGTATAACGCATAACGTATAACGTATAACGTATAACGTATGAGGTATAACGTATAACGTATAACGTATAACGTATAACGTATAACGTATAACGTATAACGTATAACGTATCACGTATAACGTATCACGTATAACGTATAACGTATAACGTATAACGTATAACGTATAACGTATAACGTATTACGTATAACGTATAACGTATAACGTATATCGTAAAACGTATAACGTGTAACGTATAACGTGTAACGTATAACGTATAACGTATAACGTAAAACGTATAACGTATAACGTATAACGTATAACGTATGACGTACAACGTATACCGTATCACGTATAATGTATTACGAATAACGTGTAACGTATAACGTATAACGTATAGCGTATAACGTACAACGTATAACGTATAACGTATAACGTATATTGTATAACGTATAACGTATAACGTATAAGGTATAACGTATAACGTATAACGTATAATGTATAACGTATAACGTATATCGTAAAACGTATAACGTATAACGTATAAGGTATAACGTATAACGTATAACGTATAGCGTATAACGTATAACGTATAACGTATAACATATAACGTATAACGTAAAACGTATAACGTATAACGTATAACGTATAACGTATGACGTACAACGTATACCGTATCACGTATAATGTATTACGAATAACGTGTAACGTATAACGTATGACGTATAGCGTATAACGTATAACGTATAACGTGTAACGTATAACGTATAACGTATGACGTACAACGTATACCGTATCACGTATAATGTATTACGAATAACGTGTAACGTATAACGTATAACGTATAACGTATAACGTATAACGTATAACGTATAACGTATGACGTACAACGTATACCGTATCACGTATAATGTATTACGAATAACGTGTAACGTATAACGTATAACGTATAGCGTATAACGTATAACGTATAACGTGTAACGTATAACGTATAACGTATAACGTATAACGTATAACGTATAACGAATAACGTAAAACGTATAAGGCATAACGTATTATATAACGTATAACGTATAACGTATAACGTATAACGTATAACGTATGACGTACAACGTATACCGTATCACGTATAATGTATTACGAATAACGTGTAACGTATAACGTAAAACGTATAACGTATAACGTATAACGTATAACGTATAACGTATAACGTATGACGTACAACGTATACCGTATCACGTATAATGTATTACGAATAACGTGTAACGTATAACGTATAACGTATAACGTATAACGTATAACGTATAGCGTATAACGTATAACGTATAACGTATAACGTATAACGTATATTGTATAACGTATAACGTATAACGTATAACGTATAACGTATAACGTATAACGTATAACGTATAAGGCATAACGTATTATATAACGTATAACGTATAACGTATTACGTATATCGTATACCGTATAACGTATAACGTATAACGTATAACGTATAACGTATAACGTATAACGTATAACGCCTAACGAATAACGTGTAACGTATAACCTATGACGTATAACGTATAACGTATAACGTATCACGTATATCGTATAACGTATAACGTATAACGTATAACGTATAACGTATAACGTATAACGTATAACGTATAACGTATATCGTATAACGTATAACGTATAACGTATAAGGTATAACGTATAACGTATAACGTATAACGTATACCGTATAACGTATAACGTATAACGTATAACGTAAAACGTATAACGTATAACGTATAACGTATAACGTATAACGTATAGCGTATAACGTATAACGTATAACGTATATTGTGAAACGTATAACGTATAACGTATAACGTATAATGTAAAACGTATAACGCATAACGTATAACGTATACCGTATAACGTATAACGTATAAGGTATAACGTATAACGTATAACGTACAATGTATAACGTATAACGTATAACGTATAACGTAAAACGTATAACGTATAACGTATAACGTATAACGTATAACGAATAACGTAAAACGTATAAGGCATAACGTATTATATAACGTATAACGTATAACGTATAACGTATAACGTATAACGTATGACGTACAACGTATACCGTATCACGTATAATGTATTACGAATAACGTGTAACGTATAACGTATAACGTATAACGTATAACATATAACGTATAACGTATAACGCATAACGTATAACGTATGACGTATAACGTATAACGTATAACGTATAACGTATAACGTATAATGTATAACGTATAACGTATAACGTATAACGTATAACGTATAACGTATAACGTATGACGTACAACGTATACCGTATCACGTATAATGTATTACGAATAACGTGTAACGTATAACGTATAACGTATAACGTATAACGTATAACGTATAACGTATAACGTATAACGTATAATGTATAACGTATAACGTATAACGTAAAACGTATAACGTATAACGTATAACGTATAACGTATAACGTATAACGTATAACGTATAGCGTATAACGTATAACGTATAACGTATAACGTATAACGTATAACGTATAACGTATAACGTATAACGTATAAGGTATAACGTATAACGTATAACGTATAACGTATAACGTATAAAGTATAACGTATAACGTATAACGTATAACCTATAACGTATAACGTATAACGTATAACGTGTAACGTATAACGTATAACGTATAACGTATAACGTATAACGTATAACGTATAACGTATAACGTATAACGTATAACGTATAACGTATAACGTATGACGTATAACGTATAACGTAAAACGTACAACGTATAACGTATAACGTATAACGTATAACTTATAACGTATAACGTATAACGTATAACGTATAACGTATAACGTATAACGTATAACGTATAACGTATAACGTATAACGTATAACGTATAACGTATGACGTATAACCTATAACGTAAAACGTATAACGTATAACGTATAACGCATAACGTAAAACGTATAACGCATAAAGTATAACGTATACCGTATAACGTATAACGTATAACGTATAACGTATAAGGTATAACGTATAACGTATAACGTACAATGTATAACGTATAACGTATAACGTAAAACGTATAACGTATAACGTATAACGTATAACGTATAACGTATAACGTATAACGTATGACGTACAACGTATACCGTATCACGTATAACGTATTACGAATAACGTGTAACGTACAACGTATAACGTATAACGTATAAGGTATAACGTATAACGTATAACGTATAACGTATAACGTATAACGTATAACGTATAACGTATAACGTATAACCTATTGCGTATAACGTATAACGTATAACGTATAACGTATAACGTATAACGTATAACGTATAACGCATAACGTATAACGTGTAACGTATAACGTATAACGTATAACGTAAAACGTATAACGTATAACGTATAACGTATAACGTATGACGTACAACGTATACCGTATCACGTATAATGTATTACGAATAACGTGTAACGTATAACGTATAGCGTATAGCGTATAACGTATAACGTATAACGTGTAACGTATAACGTATAACGTATAACGTATAACGTATAACGTATAACGTATAACGTATAACGTATAACGTATGACGTATAACGTATAACGTAAAACGTATAACGTATAACGTATAACGTATAACGTAAAACGTATAACGCATAACGTATAACGTATACCGTATAACGTATAACGTATAACGTATAACGTATAAGATATAACGTATAACGTATAACGTACAATGTATAACGTATAACGTATAACGTAAAACGTATAACGTATAACGTATAACGTATAACGTATAACGTATAACGTATAACGTATAACGTATGACGTACAACGTATACCGTATCACGTATAATGTATTACGAATAACGTTTAACGTATAACGTATAACGTATAACGTATAACGTATAACGTATAACGTATAACGTATAACGTATAACGTATAACGTATAACGTATAACGTATAACGTATGACGTATAACGTATAACGTAAAACGTATAACGTATAACGTATAACGTATAACGTATAACGTATAGCGTATAACGTATAACGTATAACGTATATCGTAAAACGTATAACGTATAACGTATAACGTATAACGTATAACGTAAAACGTATAACGCATAACGTATAACGTATACCGTATAACGTATAACGTATAACGTATAACGTATAACGTATAAGGTATAACGTATAACGTATAACGTACAATGTATAACGTATAACGTATAACGTATAACGTATAACGTATAACGTATAACGTATAACGTATAACGTATAACGTATAACGTATAACGCATAACGTATAACGTATAACGTATAACGCCTAACGAATAACGTATAACGTATAACCTATGACGTATAACGTATAACGTATAACGTATAACGTATAACGTATATCGTATAACGTATAACGTATAACGTATAACGTATTACGTATATCGTATACCGTATAACGTATAACGTATAACGTATAACGTATAACGTATAACGTATAACGTATAACGCCTAACGAATAACGTGTAACGTATAACCTATGACGTATAACGTATAACGTATAACGTATCACGTATATCGTATAACGTATAACGTATAACGTATAACGTATAACGTATAACGTATAACGTATAACGTATATCGTATAACGTATAACGTATAACGTATAAGGTATAACGTATAACGTGTAACGTATAACGTATAACGTATAACGTATAACGTATAACGTATAACGTATAACGTGTAACGTAAAACGTATAACGTATAACGTATAACGTATAACGTACAACGTATAACGTATAGCGTATAACCTATAACGTATAACGTATATCGTAAAACGTATAACGTATAACGTATAACGTATAATGTAAAACGTATAACGCATAACGTATCACGTATATCGTATAACGTATAACGTATAACGTATAACGTAAAACGTATAACGTATAACGTATAACGTATAGCGTATAACGTATAACGTATAACGTATAACGTATAACGTATAACCTATAACGTATAACGTATAACGTATAAGGTATAACGTATAACGTATAACGTATAACGTATAACGTATAACGTATAACGTATAACGTATAACGTATAACCTATAGCGTATAACGTATAACGTATAACGTATAACGTATAACGTATAACGTATAACGTATAACGCATAACGTATAACGTATAACGTATAACGTATATCGTAAAACGTATGACGTGTAACGTATAACGTGTAACGTATAACGTATAACGTATAACGTATAACGTAAAACGTATAACGTATAACGTATAACGTATAACGTATGACGTACAACGTATACCGTATCACGTATAACGTATATCGTAAAACGTATAACGTATAACGTATAACGTATAACGTAAAACGTATAACGCATAACGTATAACATATAACGTATAACGTATAACGTATAACGTATAGCGTATAACGTATAACGTATAACGTATAACGTATAACGTATAACGTATAACGTATAACGTATAACGTATAACGTATAACGTATAACGTATAACGTATAACGTATAACGTATAACGTATAACGTATAACGTATAACGTATAACGTATAACGTATAACGCATAACGTCTAACGTATGACGTATCACGTATAAGGTATGACCTATAACGTATAACGTATAACGTATAACGTATAACGTATAACGTATAGGGTATAACGTATAACGTATAACGTATAACGTATAACGTATAACGTATAACGTATAACGTATAACGTATGACGTATCACGTATAAGGTATGACCTATAACGTATAACGTATAACGTATAACGTATAACGTATAACGTATAACGTATAACGTATAACGTATAACGTATAACGTATAACGTATAACGTATAACGTATAACGTATAACGTATAACGTATAACGTATAACGTATAACGTATAACGTATAACGCATAACGTCTAACGTATGACGTATCACGTATAAGGTATGACCTATAACGTATAACGTATAAGGTATGACCTATAACGTATAACGTATAACGTATAACGTATAACGTATAACGTATAGGGTATAACGTATAACGTATAACGTATAACGTATATCGTATAACGTATAACGTATAACGTATAACGTATAACGTATAACGTATAACGTATAACGTATAACGTATAACGTATAACGTATAACGTATAACGTATAACGTATAACGTATAACGTATAACGTATAACGTATAACGTATAACGTATAACGTATAACGTATAACGTATAAGGTATAACGTATAACGTATAACGTATAACGTATAACGTATAACGTATAACGTATAACGTATAACGTATGACGTATCACGTATAAGGTATGACCTATAACGTATAACGTATAACGTATAACGTATAACCTATACCGTATAACGTATAACGTATAACGTATAACGTATAACGTATAACGTATAACGTATAACGTATAACGTATAACGTATAACGTATAACGTATAACGTACAACGTATAACGTATAACGTATAACGTATAACGTATAACGTATAACGTATAACGTATAACGTATAACGCATAACGTCTAACGTATGACGTATCACGTATAAGGTATGACCTATAACGTATAACGTATAACGTATAACGTATAACGTATAACGTATAACGTATAACGTATAACGTATAACGTATAACGTATAACGTATAACGTATAACGTATAACGTATAACGTATAACGTATAACGTATAACGTGTATCGTATAACCTATGACGTATAACATTTAACGTATAACGTATGACGTGTAACGCAGAACGTATAACGTATAACGTATAACGTATAACGTATAACGTATAACGTATAACGTATAACGTATAACGTATAACGTATAACGTATAACGTATAACGTATAACGTATAACGTATAACGTATAACGTATAACGTATAACGTATAACGTATAACGTATAACGTATAACGTATAACGTATAACGTATAGCGTATAACGTATAACGTATAACGTATAACGTATAACGTATAACGTATAACGTATAACGTATAACGTATAACGTATAACGTATAACGTATAACGTATAACGTATAACGTATAACGTATAACGCATAACGTCTAACGTATGACGTATCACGTATAAGGTATGACCTATAACGTATAACGTATGACCTATAACGTATAACGTATAACGTATAACGTATAACGTATAACGTATAGGGTATAACGTATAACGTATAACGTATAACGTATAACGTATAACGTATAACGTATAACGTATAACGTATAACGTATAACGTATAACGTATAACGTATAACGTATAACGTATAACGTATAACGTATAACGTATAACGTATAACGTATAACGTATAACGTATAACGTATAACGTATAACGTATAACGTATAACGTATAACGTATAACGCATAACGTCTAACGTATGACGTATCACGTATAAGGTATGACCTATAACGTATAACGTATAAGGTATGACCTATAACGTATAACGTATAACGTATAACGTATAACGTATAACGTATAGGGTATAACGTATAACGTATATCGTATAACGTATAACGTATAACGTATAACGTATAACGTATAACGTATAACGTATAACGTATAACGTATAACGTATAACGTATAACGTATAACGTATAACGTATAACGTATAACGTATAACGTATAACGTATAACGTATAACGTATAACGTATAACGTATAACGTATAACGTATAACGTATAACGTATAACGTATAACGTATAACGTATAACGTATAACGTATAACGTATAGGGTATAACGTATAACGTATAACGTATAACGTATAACGTATAACGTATAACGTATAACGTAGAAAGTGTATCGTATAACCTATGACGTATAACATTTAACGTATAACGTATGACGTGTAACGCAGAACGTATAACGTATAACGTATAACGTATAACGTATAACGTATAACGTATAACGTATAACGTATAACGTATAACGTATAACGTATAACGTATAACGTATAACGTATAACGTATAACGTATAACGTATAACGTATAACGTATAACGTATAACGTATAACGTATAACGTATAACGTATAACGTATAACGTATAACGTATAACGTATAGCGTATAGCGTATAACGTATAACGTATAACGTATAACGTATAACGTATAACGTATAACGTATAACGTATAACGTATAACGTATAACGTATAACGTATAACGTATAACGTATAACGTATAACGTATAACGTATAACGTATAACGCATAACGTCTAACGTATGACGTATCACGTATAAGGTATGACCTATAACGTATAACGTATAAGGTATGACCTATAACGTATAACGTATAACGTATAACGTATAACGTATAACGTATAGGGTATAACGTATAACGTATATCGTATAACGTATAACGTATAACGTATAACGTATAACGTATAACGTATAACGTATAACGTATAACGTATAACGTATAACGTATAACGTATAACGTATAACGTATAACGTATAACGTATAACGTATAACGTATAACGTATAACGTATAACGTATAACGTATAACGTATAACGTATAACGTATAACGTATAACGTATAACGTATAACGTATAACGTATAACGTATAACGTATAACGTATAACGTATAACGTATAACGTATAACGTATAACGTATAACGTATAACGTATAACGTATAACGTATAACGTATAACGTATAACGTATAACGTATAACGTATAACGTATAACGTATAACGTATAACGTATAACGTATAACGTATAACGTATAGCGTATAACGTATAACGTATAACGTATAACGTATAACGTATAACCTATAACGTATAACGTATAACGTATAAGGTATAACGTATAACGTATAACGTATAACGTATAACGTATAACGTATAACGTATAACGTATAACGTATAACCTATAGCGTATAACGTATAACGTATAACGTATAACGTATAACGTATAACGTATAACGTATAACGCATAACGTATAACGCATAACGTATAACGTATATCGTAAAACGTATAACGTGTAACGTATAACGTGTAACGTATAACGTATAACGTATAACGTATAACGTAAAACGTATAACGTATAACGTATAACGTATAACGTATGACGTACAACGTATACCGTATCACGTATAACGTATATCGTAAAACGTATAACGTATAACGTATAACGTATAACGTAAAACGTATAACGCATAACGTATAACGCATAACGTATAACGTATAACGTATAACGTATAGCGTATAACGTATAACGTATAACGTATAACGTATAACGTATAACGTATAACGTATAACGTATAACGTATAACGTATAACGTATAACGTATAACGTATAACGTATAACGTATAACGTATAACGTATAATGTATAACGTATAACGTATAACGTATAACGTATAACGTATAACGCATAACGTCTAACGTATGACGTATCACGTATAAGGTATGACCTATAACGTATAACGTATAACGTATAACGTATAACGTATAACGTATAGGGTATAACGTATAACGTATAACGTATAACGTATAACGTATAACGTATAACGTATAACGTATAACGTATGACGTATCACGTATAAGGTATGACCTATAACGTATAACGTATAACGTATAACGTATAACGTATAACGTATAACGTATAACGTATAACGTATAACGTATAACGTATAACGTATAACGTATAACGTATAACGTATAACGTATAACGTATAACGTATAACGTATAACGTATAACGTATAACGCATAACGTCTAACGTATGACGTATCACGTATAAGGTATGACCTATAACGTATAACGTATAAGGTATGACCTATAACGTATAACGTATAACGTATAACGTATAACGTATAACGTATAGGGTATAACGTATAACGTATAACGTATAACGTATATCGTATAACGTATAACGTATAACGTATAACGTATAACGTATAACGTATAACGTATAACGTATAACGTATAACGTATAACGTATAACGTATAACGTATAACGTATAACGTATAACGTATAACGTATAACGTATAACGTATAACGTATAACGTATAACGTATAACGTATAACGTATAACGTATAACGTATAAGGTATAACGTATAACGTATAACGTATAACGTATAACGTATAACGTATAACGTATAACGTATAACGTATGACGTATCACGTATAAGGTATGACCTATAACGTATAACGTATAACGTATAACGTATAACCTATACCGTATAACGTATAACGTATAACGTATAACGTATAACGTATAACGTATAACGTATAACGTATAACGTATAACGTATAACGTATAACGTATAACGTACAACGTATAACGTATAACGTATAACGTATAACGTATAACGTATAACGTATAACGTATAACGTATAACGCATAACGTCTAACGTATGACGTATCACGTATAAGGTATGACCTATAACGTATAACGTATAACGTATAACGTATAACGTATAACGTATAACGTATAACGTATAACGTATAACGTATAACGTATAACGTATAACGTATAACGTATAACGTATAACGTATAACGTATAACGTATAACGTATAACGTGTATCGTATAACCTATGACGTATAACATTTAACGTATAACGTATGACGTGTAACGCAGAACGTATAACGTATAACGTATAACGTATAACGTATAACGTATAACGTATAACGTATAACGTATAACGTATAACGTATAACGTATAACGTATAACGTATAACGTATAACGTATAACGTATAACGTATAACGTATAACGTATAACGTATAACGTATAACGTATAACGTATAACGTATAACGTATAACGTATAGCGTATAACGTATAACGTATAACGTATAACGTATAACGTATAACGTATAACGTATAACGTATAACGTATAACGTATAACGTATAACGTATAACGTATAACGTATAACGTATAACGTATAACGCATAACGTCTAACGTATGACGTATCACGTATAAGGTATGACCTATAACGTATAACGTATAACGTATAACGTATAACGTATAACGTATAGGGTATAACGTATAACGTATAACGTATAACGTATAACGTATAACGTATAACGTATAACGTAGAACGTGTATCGTATAACCTATGACGTATAACATTTAACGTATAACGTATGACGTGTAACGCAGAACGTATAACGTATAACGTATAACGTATAACGTATAACGTATAACGTATAACGTATAACGTATAACGTATAACGTATAACGTATAACGTATAACGTATAACGTATAACGTATAACGTATAACGTATAACGTATAACGTATAACGTATAACGTATAACGTATAACGTATAACGTATAACGTATAACGTATAACGTATAACGTATAACGTATAACGTATACCGTATAGCGTATTACGTATAACGTATAACGTATAACGTATAACGTATAACGTATAACGTATAACGTATAACGTATAACGTATAACGTATAACGTATAACGTATAACGTATAACGTATAACGTATAACGTATAACGTATAACGTATAACGTATAACGCATAACGTCTAACGTATGACGTATCACGTATAAGGTATGACCTATAACGTATAACGTATAACGTATAACGTATAACGTATAACGTATAGGGTATAACGTATAACGTATAACGTATAACGTATAACGTATAACGTATAACGTATAACGTATAACGTATAACGTATAACGTATAACGTATAACGTATAACGTATAACGTATAACGTATAACGTATAACGTATAACGTATAACGTATAACGTATAACGTATAACGTATAACGTATAACGTATAACGTATAACGCATAACGTCTAACGTATGACGTATCACGTATAAGGTATGACCTATAACGTATAACGTATAAGGTATGACCTATAACGTATAACGTATAACGTATAACGTATAACGTATAACGTATAGGGTATAACGTATAACGTATATCGTATAACGTATAACGTATAACGTATAACGTATAACGTATAACGTATAACGTATAACGTATAACGTATAACGTATAACGTATAACGTATAACGTATAACGTATAACGTATAACGTATAACGTATAACGTATAACGTATAACGTATAACGTATAACGTATAACGTATAACGTATAACGTATAACGTATAACGTATAACGTATAACGTATAACGTATAACGTATAACGTATAACGTATAGGGTATAACGTATAACGTATAACGTATAACGTATAACGTATAACGTATAACGTATAACGTAGAACGTGTATCGTATAACCTATGACGTATAACATTTAACGTATAACGTATGACGTGTAACGCAGAACGTATAACGTATAACGTATAACGTATAACGTATAACGTATAACGTATAACGTATAACGTATAACGTATAACGTATAACGTATAACGTATAACGTATAACGTATAACGTATAACGTATAACGTATAACGTATAACGTATAACGTATAACGTATAACGTATAGCGTATAACGTATAGCGTATAACGTATAACGTATAACGTATAACGTATAACGTATAACGTATAACGTATAACGTATAACGTATAACGTATAACGTATAACGTATAACGTATAACGTATAACCTATAACGTATAACGTATAACGTATAACGTATAACGTATAACGTATAACGTATAACGTATAACGTATAACGTATAACGTATAACGTATAACGTATAACGTATAACGTATAACGTATAACGTATAACGTATAACGTATAACGTATAACGTATAACGTATAACGTATAACGTATAACGTATAACGTATAACGTATAACGTATAACGTATAACGTATAACGTATAACGTATAACGTATAACGTATAACGTATAACGTATAACGTATAACGTATAACGTATAACGTATAGGGTATAACGTATAACGTATAACGTATAACGTATAACGTATAACGTATAACGTATAACGTAGAAAGTGTATCGTATAACCTATGACGTATAACATTTAACGTATAACGTATGACGTGTAACGCAGAACGTATAACGTATAACGTATAACGTATAACGTATAACGTATAACGTATAACGTATAACGTAGAACGTGTATCGTATAACCTATGACGTATAACATTTAACGTATAACGTATGACGTGTAACGCAGAACGTATAACGTATAACGTATAACGTATAACGTATAACGTATACCGTATAACGTATAACGTATAACGTATAACGTATAACGTATAACGTATAACGTATAACGTATAACGTATAACGTATAACGTATAACGTATAACGTATAACGTATAACGTATAACGTATAACGTATAACGTATAACGTATAACGTATAACGTATAACGTATAACGTATACCGTATAGCGTATTACGTATAACGTATAACGTATAACGTATAACGTATAACGTATAACGTATAACGTATAACGTATAACGTATAACGTATAACGTATAACGTATAACGTATAACGTATAACGTATAACGTATAACGTATAACGTATAACGTATAACGCATAACGTCTAACGTATGACGTATCACGTATAAGGTATGACCTATAACGTATAACGTATAACGTATAACGTATAACGTATAACGTATAGGGTATAACGTATAACGTATAACGTATAACGTATAACGTATAACGTATAACGTATAACGTATAACGTATAACGTATAACGTATAACGTATAACGTATAACGTATAACGTATAACGTATAACGTATAACGTATAACGTATAACGTATAACGTATAACGTATAACGTATAACGTATAACGTATAACGTATAACGCATAACGTCTAACGTATGACGTATCACGTATAAGGTATGACCTATAACGTATAACGTATAAGGTATGACCTATAACGTATAACGTATAACGTATAACGTATAACGTATAACGTATAGGGTATAACGTATAACGTATATCGTATAACGTATAACGTATAACGTATAACGTATAACGTATAACGTATAACGTATAACGTATAACGTATAACGTATAACGTATAACGTATAACGTATAACGTATAACGTATAACGTATAACGTATAACGTATAACGTATAACGTATAACGTATAACGTATAACGTATAACGTATAACGTATAACGTATAACGTATAACGTATAACGTATAACGTATAACGTATAACGTATAACGTATAACGTATAACGTATAACGTATAACGTATAACGTATAACGTATAACGTATAACGTATAACGTATAACGTAGAAAGTGTATCGTATAACCTATGACGTATAACATTTAACGTATAACGTATGACGTGTAACGCAGAACGTATAACGTATAACGTATAACGTATAACGTATAACGTATAACGTATAACGTATAACGTATAACGTATAACGTATAACGTATAACGTATAACGTATAACGTATAACGTATAACGTATAACGTATAACGTATAACGTATAACGTATAACGTATAACGTATAACGTATAACGTATAACGTATAACGTATAACGTATAGCGTATAGCGTATAACGTATAACGTATAACGTATAACGTATAACGTATAACGTATAACGTATAACGTATAACGTATAACGTATAACGTATAACGTATAACGTATAACGTATAACGTATAACGTATAACGTATAACGTATAACGTATAACGCATAACGTCTAACGTATGACGTATCACGTATAAGGTATGACCTATAACGTATAACGTATAAGGTATGACCTATAACGTATAACGTATAACGTATAACGTATAACGTATAACGTATAGGGTATAACGTATAACGTATATCGTATAACGTATAACGTATAACGTATAACGTATAACGTATAACGTATAACGTATAACGTATAACGTATAACGTATAACGTATAACGTATAACGTATAACGTATAACGTATAACGTATAACGTATAACGTATAACGTATAACGTATAACGTATAACGTATAACGTATAACGTATAACGTATAAGGTATAACGTATAACGTATAACGTATAACGTATAAGGTATAACGTATAACGTATAACGTATAACGTATGACGTATCACGTATAAGGTATGACCTATAACGTATAACGTATAACGTATAACGTATAACGTATAACGTATAACGTATAACGTATAACGTATAACGTATAACGTATAACGTATAACGTATAACGTATAACGTATAACGTATAACGTATAACGTATAAGGTATAACGTATAACGTATAACGTATAACGTATAAGGTATAACGTATAACGTATAACGTGTAACGTATGACGTATCACGTATAAGGTATGACCTATAACGTATAACGTATAACGTATAACGTATAACCTATAACGTATAACGTATAACGTATAACGTATAACGTATAACGTATAACGTATAACGTATAACGTATAACGTATAACGTATAACGTATAACGTATAACGTATAACGTATAACGTATAACGTATAACGTATAAGGTATAACGTATAACGTATAACGTATAACGTATGACGTATCACGTATAAGGTATGACCTATAACGTATAACGTATAACGTATAACGTATAACCTATAACGTATAACGTATAACGTATAACGTATAACGTATAACGTATAACGTATAACGTATAACGTATAACGTATAACGTATAACGTATAACGTATAACGTATAACGTATAACGTATAACGTATAACGTATAACGTATAACGTATAACGTATAACGTATAACGTATAACGTATAACGTATAACGTATAACGTATAACGTATAACGCATAACGTCTAACGTATGACGTATCACGTATAAGGTATGACCTATAACGTATAACGTATAACGTATAACGCCTAACGAATAACGTATAACGTATAACCTATGACGTATAACGTATAACGTATAACGTATAACGTATATCGTATAACGTATAACGTATAACGTATTACGTATAACGTAAAACGTATAACGTATAACGTATAACGTATAACGTATAACGTATAGCGTATAACGTATAACGTATAACGTATAACGTATAACGTATAACGTATAACGTATAACGTATAACGTATAACGTATAACGTATAACGTATAACGTATAACGTATTACGTATAACGTAAAACGTATAACGTATAACGTATAACGTATAACGTATAACGTATAGCGTATAACGTATAACGTATAGCGTATTACGTATAACGTATAACGTATAACGTATAACGTATAACGTATAACGTATAACGTATAACGTATAACGTATAACGTATAACGTATAACGTATAACGTATAACGTATAACGTATAACGTATAACGTATAACGTATAACGTATAACGTATAACGTATAACGCATAACGTCTAACGTATGACGTATCACGTATAAGGTATGACCTATAACGTATAACGTATAACGTATAACGTATAACGTATAACGTATAGGGTATAACGTATAACGTATAACGTATAACGTATAACGTATAACGTATAACGTATAACGTATAACGT
>NW_027479647.1:0-84875 GCF_051014685.1 Ptiloglossa arizonensis
CGAGTGTTTCTTACCTCCAAACTGCCATATCTCGCGAACGGATTGACCAATCCGCAAAATTTCTGTTGCATCTGAAGGTAGAAACTCGCACGATTACAAGGGTGTGCGTACTTTTCCCCTAGGCCGTTCTAGTTATTCGTTTCGAGCATCAGAACTGCGAAAATTTTGAGTTTTTCAAGCGTTTCTTACCTCCAAACTGCCATATCTCGCGAACGGATTGACCAATCCGCAAAATTTCTGTTGCATCTGAAAGTAGAAACTCGCCCGATTACAACGGTGTGCGTACTTTTCCCCTAGGCCGTTCTAGTTATGCTTGTCGAGCATCAGAACTGCGAAAATTTTGAGTTTCTCGAGCGTTTCTTACCTCCAAACTGCCATATCTCGCGAACGGATTGACCAATCCGCAAAATTTCTGTTGCATCTGAAAGTAGAAACTCGCCCGATTACAACACTATGCGTACTTTTCCCCTAGGCCGTTCTAGTTATTCGTTTCGAGCATCAGAACTGCGAAAATTTTGAGTTTCTCAAGCGTTTCTTACTTCCAAACTGCCATATCTCGCGAACGGATTGACCAATTCGCAAAATTTCTGTTGCATCTGAAAGTAGAAACTCGCCCGATTACAACACTATGCGTACTTTTCCCCTAGGCCGTTCTAGTTATTCGTTTCGAGCATCAGAACTGCGAAAATTTTGAGTTTCTCAAGCGTTTCTTACATCCAAACTGCCATAACTCGCGAACGGATTGACCAATCCGCAAAATTTCTGTTGCAGCTGAAAGTAGAAACTCGCCCGATTACAACGGTATGCGTACTTTTCCCCTAGGGCGTTCTGGTTATGCTTGTCGAGCATCAGAACTGCGAAAATTTTGAGTTTTTCAAGCGTTGCTTACCTCCAAACTGCCATATCTCGCGAACGGATTGACCAATCCGCAAAATTTCTGTTGCATCTGAAGGTAGAAACTCGCCCGATTACAACGGTATGCGTACTTTTCCCCTAGCCCGTTCTAGTTATTCGTTTCGAGCAACAGAACTGCGAAAATTTTGAGTTTCTCGAGCGTTTCTCTCCTACAAACTGCCACATCTCGCGAACGGATTGTCCAATCCGCAAAATTTCTGATGCATCTGAAAGTAGAAACTCGCCCGATTACAACTGTATGCGTACTTTTCCCCTAGCCCGTTCTAGTTATTCGTTTCGAGCAACAGAACTGCGAAAATTTTGAGTTTCTCAAGCGTTGCTTACCTCCAAACTGCCATATCTCGCGAACGGATTGACCAATCCGCAAAATTTCTGTTGCATCTGAAAGTAGAAACTCGCCCGATTTCAACGGTGTGCGTACTTTTCCCCGAGGCCGTTCTAGTTATGCTTGTCGAGCATCAGAACTGCGAAAATTTTGAGTTTCTCGAGCGTTTCTTACCTCCAAACTGCCATATCTCGCGAACGGATTGTCCAATCCGCAAAATTTCAGATGCATCTGAAAGTAGAAACTCTCCCGATTACAACTGTATGCGTACTTTTCCCCTAGCCCGTTCTAGTTATTCGTTTCGAGCAACAGAACTGCGAAAATTTTGAGTTTTTCAAGCGTTGCTTACCTCCAAACTGCCATATCTCGCGAACGGATTGACCAATCCGCAAAATTTCTGTTGCATCTGAAGGTAGAAACTCGCCCGATTACAACGGTATGCGTACTTTTCCCCTAGGCCGTTCTAGTTATTCGTTTCGAGCATCAGAACTGCGAAAATTTTGAGTTTCTCAAGCGTTTCTTACCTCCAAACTGCCATATCTCGCGAACGGATTGACCAATCCGCAAAATTTCTGTTGCATCTGAAAGTAGAAACTCGCCCGATTACAACACTATGCGTACTTTTCCCCTAGGCCGTTCTAGTTATTCGTTTCGAGCATCAGAACTGCGAAAATTTTGAGTTTCTCAAGCGTTTCTTACTTCCAAACTGCCATATCTCGCGAACGGATTGACCAATCCGCAAAATTTCTGTTGCATCTCAAAGTAGAAGCTCGCCCGATTACAACACTATGCGTACTTTTCCCCTAGGCCGTTCTAGATATTCGTTTCGAGCATCAGAACTGCAAAAATTTTGAGTTTCTCAAGCGTTTCTTACCTCCAAACTGCCATATCTCGCGAACGGAATGACCAATCCGCAAAATTTCTGTTGCATCTGAAAGTAGAAACTCGCCCGATTACAACGGTGTGCGTACTTTTCCCCTAGGCCGTTCTAGTTATGCTTGTCGAGCATCAGAACTGCGAAAATTTTGAGTTTCTCGAGTGTTTCTTACCTCCAAACTGCCATATCTCGCGAACGGATTGACCAATCCGCAAAATTTCTGTTGCATCTGAAAGTAGAAACTCGCCCGATTACAACACTATGCGTACTTTTTCCCTAGGCCGTTCTAGTTATTCGTTTCGAGCATCAGAACTGCGAAAATTTTGAGTTTCTCAAGCGTTTCTTACTTCCAAACTGCCATATCTCGCGAACGGATTGACCAACCCGCAAAATTTCTGTTGCATCTGAAGGTAGAAACTCGCCCGATTACAACGGTGTGCGTACTTTTCCCCTAGGCCGTTCTAGTTATTCATTTCGAGCATCAGAACTGCGAAAATTTTGAGTTTCTCAAGCGTTTCTTACCTCCAAACAGCCGTATCTCGCGAACGGAATGACCAATCCGCAAAATTTCTGTTGCATCTGAAAGTAGAAACTCGCCCGATTACAACGGTGTGCGTACTTTTCCCCTAGGCCGTTCTAGTTATGCTTGTCGAGCATCAGAACTGCGAAAATTTTGAGTTTCTCGAGTGTTTCTTACCTCCAAACTGCCATATCTCGCGAACGGATTGACCAATCCGCAAAATTTCTGTTGCATCTGAAAGTAGAAACTCGCCCGATTACAACACTATGCGTACTTTTTCCCTAGGCCGTTCTAGTTATTCGTTTCGAGCATCAGAACTGCGAAAATTTTGAGTTTCTCAAGCGTTTCTTACTTCCAAACTGCCATATCTCGCGAACGGATTGACCAACCCGCAAAATTTCTGTTGCATCTGAAGGTAGAAACTCGCCCGATTACAACGGTATGCGTACTTTTTCCCTAGGCCGTTCTAGTTATTCGTTTCGAGCATCAGAACTGCGAAAATTTTGAGTTTCTCAAGCGTTTCTTACTTCCATACTGCCATATCTCGCGAACGGATTGACCAACCCGCAAAATTTTTGTTGCATCTGAAGGTAGAAACTCGCCCGATTACAACGGTATGCGTACTTTTCCCCTAGGCCGTTCTAGTTATTCGTTTCGAGCATCAGAACTGCGAAAATTTTGAGTTTCTCAAGCGTTTCGTACCTCCAAACTGCCATATCTCGCGAACGGATTGACCAATCCGCAAAATTTCTGTTGCATCTGAAAGTAGAAACTCGCCCGATTACAACACTATGCGTACTTTTCCCCTAGGCCGTTCTAGTTATTCGTTTCGAGCATCAGAACTGCGAAAATTTTGAGTTTCTCAAGCGTTTCTTACTTCCAAACTGCCATATCTCGCGAACGGATTGACCAATCCGCAAAATTTCTGTTGCATCTGAAGGTAGAAACTCGCCCGATTACAACGGTATGCGTACTTTTCCCCTAGGCCGTTCTAGTTATGCTTGTCGAGAATCAGAACTGCGAAAATTTTGAGTTTCTCCAGCGTTTCTTACCTCCAAACTGCCATATCTCGCGAACGGATTGACCAATCCGCAAAATTTCTGTTGCATCTGAAGGTAGAAACTCGCCCGATTACAACGGTGTGCGTACTTTTCCCCAAGGCCGTTCTAGTTATTCGTTTCGAGCATCAGAATTGCGAAAATTACGAGTTTCTCAAGCGTTTCTTACCTCCAAACTGCCATAACTCGCGAACGGATTGACCAATCCGCTAAATTTCTCTTGCATCTGAAAGTAGAAACTCGCCCGATTACAACGGTATGCGTACTTTTCCCCTAGCCCGTTCTAGTTATTCGTTTCGAGCAACAGAACTGCGAAAAGTTTGAGTTTTTCAAGCGTTTCTTACATCCAAACTGCCATAACTAGCGAACGGATTGACCAATCCGCAAAATTTCTGTTGCATCTGAAAGTAGAAACTCGCCGATTACAACGGTGTGCGTACTTTTCCCCTAGGCCGTTCTAGTTATTCATTTCGAGCATCAGAACTGCGAAAATTTTGAGTTTCTCAAGCGTTTCTTACTTCCAAACTGCCATATCTCGCGAACGGATTGACCAATCCGCAAAATTTCTGTTGCATCTGAAGGTAGAAACTCGCCCGATTACAACGGTGTGCGTACTTTTCCCCTAGGCCGTTCTAGTTATTCGTTTCGAGCATCAGAACTGCGAAAATTTTGAGTTTTTCAAGCGTTTCTTACCTCCAAACTGCCATATCTCGCGAACGGATTGACCAATCCGCAAAATTTCTGTTGCATCTGAAAGTAGAAACTCGCCCGATTACAACACTATGCGTACTTTTCCCCTAGGCCGTTCTAGTTATTCGTTTCGAGCATCAGAATTGCGAAAATTACGAGTTTCTCATGCGTTTCTTACCTCCAAACTGCCATAACTCGCGAACGGATTGACCAATCCGCTAAATTTCTCTTGCATCTGAAAGTAGAAACTCGCCCGATTACAACGGTATGCGTACTTTTCCCCTAGCCCGTTCTAGTTATTCGTTTCGAGCAACAGAACTGCGAAAATTTTGAGTTTCTCGAGCGTTTCTCTCCTACAAACTGCCACATCTCGCGAACGGATTGACCAATCCGCAAAATTTCTGTTGCATCTGAAAGTAGAAACTCGCCCGATTACAACGGTGTGCGTACTTTTCCCCTAGGCCGTTCTAGTTATGCTTGTCGAGCATCAGAACTGCGAAAATTTTGAGTTTCTCAAGCGTTTCTTACCTCCAAACTGCCATATCTCGCGAACGGAATGACCAATCCGCAAAATTTCTGTTGCATCTGAAAGTAGAAACTCGCCCGATTACAACGGTGTGCGTCATTTTCCCCTAGGCCGTTCTAGTTATGCTTGTCGAGCATCAGAACTGCGAAAATTTTGAGTTTCTCAAGCGTTTCTTACTTCCAAACTGCCATATCTCGCGAACGGATTGACCAACCCGCAAAATTTCTGTTGCATCTGAAGGTAGAAACTCGCCCGATTACAACGGTATGCGTACTTTTTCCCTAGGCCGTTCTAGTTATTCGTTTCGAGCATCAGAACTGCGAAAATTTTGAGTTTCTCAAGCGTTTCTTACTTCCATACTGCCATATCTCGCGAACGGATTGACCAACCCGCAAAATTTTTGTTGCATCTGAAGGTAGAAACTCGCCCGATTACAACGGTATGCGTACTTTTCCCCTAGGCCGTTCTAGTTATTCGTTTCGAGCATCAGAACTGCGAAAATTTTGAGTTTCTCAAGCGTTTCGTACCTCCAAACTGCCATATCTCGCGAACGGATTGACCAATCCGCAAAATTTCTGTTGCATCTGAAAGTAGAAACTCGCCCGATTACAACACTATGCGTACTTTTCCCCTAGGCCGTTCTAGTTATTCGTTTCGAGCATCAGAACTGCGAAAATTTTGAGTTTCTCAAGCGTTTCTTACTTCCAAACTGCCATATCTCGCGAACGGATTGACCAATCCGCAAAATTTCTGTTGCATCTGAAGGTAGAAACTCGCCCGATTACAACGGTATGCGTACTTTTCCCCTAGGCCGTTCTAGTTATGCTTGTCGAGAATCAGAACTGCGAAAATTTTGAGTTTCTCCAGCGTTTCTTACCTCCAAACTGCCATATCTCGCGAACGGATTGACCAATCCGCAAAATTTCTGTTGCATCTGAAGGTAGAAACTCGCCCGATTACAACGGTGTGCGTACTTTTCCCCAAGGCCGTTCTAGTTATTCGTTTCGAGCATCAGAATTGCGAAAATTACGAGTTTCTCAAGCGTTTCTTACCTCCAAACTGCCATAACTCGCGAACGGATTGACCAATCCGCTAAATTTCTCTTGCATCTGAAAGTAGAAACTCGCCCGATTACAACGGTATGCGTACTTTTCCCCTAGCCCGTTCTAGTTATTCGTTTCGAGCAACAGAACTGCGAAAAGTTTGAGTTTTTCAAGCGTTTCTTACATCCAAACTGCCATAACTAGCGAACGGATTGACCAATCCGCAAAATTTCTGTTGCATCTGAAAGTAGAAACTCGCCGATTACAACGGTGTGCGTACTTTTCCCCTAGGCCGTTCTAGTTATTCATTTCGAGCATCAGAACTGCGAAAATTTTGAGTTTCTCAAGCGTTTCTTACTTCCAAACTGCCATATCTCGCGAACGGATTGACCAATCCGCAAAATTTCTGTTGCATCTGAAGGTAGAAACTCGCCCGATTACAACGGTGTGCGTACTTTTCCCCTAGGCCGTTCTAGTTATTCGTTTCGAGCATCAGAACTGCGAAAATTTTGAGTTTTTCAAGCGTTTCTTACCTCCAAACTGCCATATCTCGCGAACGGATTGACCAATCCGCAAAATTTCTGTTGCATCTGAAAGTAGAAACTCGCCCGATTACAACACTATGCGTACTTTTCCCCTAGGCCGTTCTAGTTATTCGTTTCGAGCATCAGAATTGCGAAAATTACGAGTTTCTCATGCGTTTCTTACCTCCAAACTGCCATAACTCGCGAACGGATTGACCAATCCGCTAAATTTCTCTTGCATCTGAAAGTAGAAACTCGCCCGATTACAACGGTATGCGTACTTTTCCCCTAGCCCGTTCTAGTTATTCGTTTCGAGCAACAGAACTGCGAAAAGTTTGAGTTTTTCAAGCGTTTCTTACATCCAAACTGCCATAACTAGCGAACGGATTGACCAATCCGCAAAATTTCTGTTGCATCTGAAAGTAGAAACTCGCCGATTACAACGGTGTGCGTACTTTTCCCCTAGGCCGTTCTAGTTATGCTTGTCGAGCATCAGAACTGCGAAAATTTTGAGTTTCTCGAGCGTTTCTTACCTCCAAACTGCCATATCTCGCGAACGGATTGACCAATTCGCAAAATTTCTGTTGCATCTGAAAGTAGAAACTCGCCCGATTACAACGGTATGCGTACTTTTCCCCTAGCCCGTTCTAGTTATTCGTTTCGAGCAACAGAACTGCGAAAATTTTGAGTTTCTCGAGCGTTTCTCTCCTACAAACTGCCACATCTCGCGAACGGATTGACCAATCCGCAAAATTTCTGTTGCATCTGAAAGTAGAAACTCGCCCGATTACAACGGTGTGCGTACTTTTCCCCTAGGCCGTTCTAGTTATGCTTGTCGAGCATCAGAACTGCGAAAATTTTGAGTTTCTCAAGCGTTTCTTACCTCCAAACTGCCATATCTCGCGAACGGAATGACAAATCCGCAAAATTTCTGTTGCATCTGAAAGTAGAAACTCGCCCGATTACAACGGTGTGCGTCATTTTCCCCTAGGCCGTTCTAGTTATGCTTGTCGAGCATCAGAACTGCGAAAATTTTGAGTTTCTCGAGTGTTTCTTACCTCCAAACTGCCATATCTCGCGAACGGATTGACCAATCCGCAAAATTTCTGTTGCATCTGAAAGTAGAAACTCGCCCGATTACAACACTTTGCGTACTTTTTCCCTAGGCCGTTCTAGTTATTCGTTTCGAGCATCAGAACTGCGAAAATTTTGAGTTTCTCAAGCGTTTCTTACTTCCAAACCGCCATATCTCGCGAACGGATTGACCAACCCGCAAAATTTCTGTTGCATCTGAAGGTAGAAACTCGCCCGATTACAACGGTATGCGTACTTTTTCCCTAGGCCGTTCTAGTTATTCGTTTCGAGCATCAGAACTGCGAAAATTTTGAGTTTCTCAAGCGTTTCTTACTTCCAAACTGCCATATCTCGCGAACGGATTGACCAACCCGCAAAATTTCTGTTGCATCTGAAGGTAGAAACTCGCCCGATTACAACGGTATGCGTACTTTTCCCCTAGGCCGTTCTAGTTATTCGTTTCGAGCATCAGAACTGCGAAAATTTTGAGTTTCTCAAGCGTTTCGTACCTCCAAACTGCCATATCTCGCGAACGGATTGACCAATCCGCAAAATTTCTGTTGCATCTGAAAGTAGAAACTCGCCCGATTACAACACTATGCGTACTTTTCCCCTAGGCCGTTCTAGTTATTCGTTTCGAGCATCAGAACTGCGAAAATTTTGAGTTTCTCAAGCGTTTCTTACTTCCAAACTGCCACATCTCGCGAACGGATTGACCAATCCGCAAAATTTCTGTTGCATCTGAAGGTAGAAACTCGCCCGATTACAACGGTATGCGTACTTTTCCCCTAGGCCGTTCTAGTTATGCTTGTCGAGCATCAGAACTGCGAAAATTTTGAGTTTCTCCAGCGTTTCTTACCTCCAAACTGCCATATCTCGCGAACGGATTGACCAATCCGCAAAATTGCTGTTGCATCTGAAAGTAGAAACTCGCCCGATTACAACGGTGTGCGTACTTTTCCCCTAGGCCGTTCTAGTTATGCTTGTCGAGCATCAGAACTGCGAAAATTTTGAGTTTCTCGAGTGTTTCTTACCTCCAAACTGCCATATCTCGCGAACGGATTGACCAATCCGCAAAATTTCTGTTGCATCTGAAAGTAGAAACTCGCCCGATTACAACACTGTGCGTACTTTTTCCCTAGGCCGTTCTAGTTATTCGTTTCGAGCATCAGAACTGCGAAAATTTTGAGTTTCTCAAGCGTTTCTTACCTCCAAACTGCCATATCTCGCGAATGGATTGACCAATTCGCAAAATTTCTGTTGCATCTGAAAGTAGAAACTCGCCCGATTACAACACTATGCGTACTTTTCCCCTAGGCCGTTCTAGTTATTCGTTTCGAGCATCAGAACTGCGAAAATTTTGAGTTTCTCAAGCGTTTCTTACATCCAAACTGCCATAACTCGCGAACGGATTGACCACTCCGCAAAATTTCTGTTGCATCTGAAAGTAGAAACTCGCCCGATTACAACGGTATGCGTACTTTTCCCCTAGGCCGTTCTGGTTATGCTTGTCGAGCATCAGAACTGCGAAAATTTTGAGTTTTTCAAGCGTTGCTTACCTCCAAACTGCCATATCTCGCGAACGGATTGACCAATCCGCAAAATTTCTGTTGCATCTGAAAGTAGAAACTCGCCCGATTACAACGGTGTGCGTACTTTTCCCCTAGGCCGTTCTAGTTATGCTTGTCGAGCATCAGAACTGCGAAAATTTTGAGTTTCTCGAGCGTTTCTTACCTCCAAACTGCCATATCTCGCGAACGGATTGACCAATTCGCAAAATTTCTGTTGCATCTGAAAGTAGAAACTCGCCCGATTACAACGGTGTGCGTACTTTTCCCCTAGGCCGTTCTAGTTATGCTTGTCGAGCATCAGAACTGCGAAAATTTTGAGTTTCTCGAGTGTTTCTTACCTCCAAACTGCCATATCTCGCGAACGGATTGACCAATCCGCAAAATTTCTGTTGCATCTGAAAGTAGAAACTCGCCCGATTACAACACTGTGCGTACTTTTTCCCTAGGCCGTTCTAGTTATTCGTTTCGAGCATCAGAACTGCGAAAATTTTGAGTTTCTCAAGCGTTTCTTACCTCCAAACTGCCATATCTCGCGAACGGATTGACCAATTCGCAAAATTTCTGTTGCATCTGAAAGTAGAAACTCGCCCGATTACAACACTATGCGTACTTTTCCCCTAGGCCGTTCTAGTTATTCGTTTCGAGCATCAGAACTGCGAAAATTTTGAGTTTCTCAAGCGTTTCTTACATCCAAACTGCCATAACTCGCGAACGGATTGACCACTCCGCAAAATTTCTGTTGCATCTGAAAGTAGAAACTCGCCCGATTACAACGGTATGCGTACTTTTCCCCTAGGCCGTTCTGGTTATGCTTGTCGAGCATCAGAACTGCGAAAATTTTGAGTTTTTCAAGCGTTGCTTACCTCCAAACTGCCATATCTCGCGAACGGATTGACCAATCCGCAAAATTTCTGTTGCATCTGAAAGTAGAAACTCGCCCGATTACAACGGTGTGCGTACTTTTCCCCTAGGCCGTTCTAGTTATGCTTGTCGAGCATCAGAACTGCGAAAATTTTGAGTTTCTCGAGCGTTTCTTACCTCCAAACTGCCATATCTCGCGAACGGATTGACCAATTCGCAAAATTTCTGTTGCATCTGAAAGTAGAAACTCGCCCGATTACAACGGTATGCGTACTTTTCCCCTAGCCCGTTCTAGTTATTCGTTTCGAGCAACAGAACTGCGAAAATTTTGAGTTTCTCGAGCGTTTCTCTCCTACAAACTGCCACATCTCGCGAACGGATTGACCAATCCGCAAAATTTCTGTTGCATCTGAAAGTAGAAACTCGCCCGATTACAACGGTGTGCGTACTTTTCCCCTAGGCCGTTCTAGTTATGCTTGTCGAGCATCAGAACTGCGAAAATTTTGAGTTTCTCAAGCGTTTCTTACCTCCAAACTGCCATATCTCGCGAACGGAATGACCAATCCGCAAAATTTCTGTTGCATCTGAAAGTAGAAACTCGCCCGATTACAAGGGTGTGCGTACTTTTCCCCTAGGCCGTTCTAGTTATGCTTGTCGAGCATCAGAACTGCGAAAATTTTGAGTTTCTCGAGTGTTTCTTACCTCCAAACTGCCATATCTCGCGAACGGATTGACCAATCCGCAAAATTTCTGTTGCATCTGAAAGTAGAAACTCGCCCGATTACAACACTAAGCGTACTTTTCCCCTAGGCCGTTCTAGTTATTCGTTTCGAGCATCAGAACTGCGAAAATTTTGAGTTTCTCAAGCGTTGCTTATGTCCAAACTGCCATATCTCGCGAACGGATGGAACAATTCGCAAAGTTTCTGTTGCATCTGAAAGTAGAAACTCGCCCAATTACAACGGTGGGCGTACTTTTCCCCTAGGCCGTTCTAGTTATTCGTTTCGAGCATCAGAACTGGAAAATTTTGAGTTTCTCAAGCGTTTCGTACCTCCAACCTGCCATATCTCGCGAACGGATTGACCAATCCGCAAAATTTCTGTTGCATCTGAAAGTAGAAACTCGCCCGATTACAACGGTGTGCGTACTTTTCCCCTAGGCCGTTCTAGTTATGCTTGTCGAGCATCAGAACTGCGAAAATTTTGAGTTTCTCAAGCGTTTCTTACCTCCAAACTGCCATATCTCGCGAACGGAATGACCAATCCGCAAAATTTCTGTTGCATCTGAAAGTAGAAACTCGCCCGATTACAACGGTGTGCGTACTTTTCCCCTAGGCCGTTCTAGTTATGCTTGTCGAGCATCAGAACTGCGAAAATTTTGAGTTTCTCGAGTGTTTCTTACCTCCAAACTGCCATATCTCGCGAACGGATTGACCAATCCGCAAAATTTCTGTTGCATCTGAAAGTAGAAACTCGCCCGATTACAACACTATGCGTACTTTTTCCCTAGGCCGTTCTAGTTATTCGTTTCGAGCATCAGAACTGCGAAAATTTTGAGTTTCTCAAGCGTTTCTTACTTCCAAACTGCCATATCTCGCGAACGGATTGACCAACCCGCAAAATTTCTGTTGCATCTGAAGGTAGAAACTCGCCCGATTACAACGGTATGCGTACTTTTTCCCTAGGCCGTTCTAGTTATGCGTTTCGAGCATCAGAACTGCGAAAATTTTGAGTTTCTCAAGCGTTTCTTACTTCCAAACTGCCATATCTCGCGAACGGATTGACCAACCCGCAAAATTTCTGTTGCATCTGAAGGTAGAAACTCGCCCGATTACAACGGTATGCGTACTTTTCCCCTAGGCCGTTCTAGTTATTCGTTTCGAGCATCAGAACTGCGAAAATTTTGAGTTTCTCAAGCGTTTCGTACCTCCAAACTGCCATATCTCGCGAACGGATTGACCAATCCGCAAAATTTCTGTTGCATCTGAAAGTAGAAACTCGCCCGATTACAACACTGTGCGTACTTTTTCCCTAGGCCGTTCTAGTTATTCGTTTCGAGCATCAGAACTGCGAAAATTTTGAGTTTCTCAAGCGTTTCTTACTTCCAAACTGCCATATCTCGCGAACGGATTGACCAACCCGCAAAATTTCTGTTGCATCTGAAGGTAGAAACTCGCCCGATTACAACGGTATGCGTACTTTTCCCCTAGGCCGTTCTAGTTATTCGTTTCGAGCATCAGAACTGCGAAAATTTTGAGTTTCTCAAGCGTTTCTTACATCCAAACTGCCATAACTCGCGAACGGATTGACCACTCCGCAAAATTTCTGTTGCATCTGAAAGTAGAAACTCGCCCGATTACAACGGTATGCGTACTTTTCCCCTAGGCCGTTTTGGTTATGCTTGTCGAGCATCAGAACTGCGAAAATTTTGAGTTTTTCAAGCGTTGCTTACCTCCAAACTGCCATATCTCGCGAACGGATTGACCAATCCGCAAAATTTCTGTTGCATCTGAAAGTAGAAACTCGCCCGATTACAACGGTGTGCGTACTTTTCCCCTAGGCCGTTCTAGTTATGCTTGTCGAGCATCAGAACTGCGAAAATTTTGAGTTTCTCGAGCGTTTCTTACCTCCAAACTGCCATATCTCGCGAACGGATTGACCAATTCGCAAAATTTCTGTTGCATCTGAAAGTAGAAACTCGCCCGATTACAACGGTGTGCGTACTTTTCCCCTAGGCCGTTCTAGTTATGCTTGTCGAGCATCAGAACTGCGAAAATTTTGAGTTTCTCGAGTGTTTCTTACCTCCAAACTGCCATATCTCGCGAACGGATTGACCAATCCGCAAAATTTCTGTTGCATCTGAAAGTAGAAACTCGCCCGATTACAACACTGTGCGTACTTTTTCCCTAGGCCGTTCTAGTTATTCGTTTCGAGCATCAGAACTGCGAAAATTTTGAGTTTCTCAAGCGTTTCTTACCTCCAAACTGCCATATCTCGCGAACGGATTGACCAATTCGCAAAATTTCTGTTGCATCTGAAAGTAGAAACTCGCCCGATTACAACACTATGCGTACTTTTCCCCTAGGCCGTTCTAGTTATTCGTTTCGAGCATCAGAACTGCGAAAATTTTGAGTTTCTCAAGCGTTTCTTACATCCAAACTGCCATAACTCGCGAACGGATTGACCACTCCGCAAAATTTCTGTTGCATCTGAAAGTAGAAACTCGCCCGATTACAACGGTATGCGTACTTTTCCCCTAGGCCGTTCTGGTTATGCTTGTCGAGCATCAGAACTGCGAAAATTTTGAGTTTTTCAAGCGTTGCTTACCTCCAAACTGCCATATCTCGCGAACGGATTGACCAATCCGCAAAATTTCTGTTGCATCTGAAAGTAGAAACTCGCCCGATTACAACGGTGTGCGTACTTTTCCCCTAGGCCGTTCTAGTTATGCTTGTCGAGCATCAGAACTGCGAAAATTTTGAGTTTCTCGAGCGTTTCTTACCTCCAAACTGCCATATCTCGCGAACGGATTGACCAATTCGCAAAATTTCTGTTGCATCTGAAAGTAGAAACTCGCCCGATTACAACGGTATGCGTACTTTTCCCCTAGCCCGTTCTAGTTATTCGTTTCGAGCAACAGAACTGCGAAAATTTTGAGTTTCTCGAGCGTTTCTCTCCTACAAACTGCCACTTCTCGCGAACGGATTGACCAATCCGCAAAATTTCTGTTGCATCTGAAAGTAGAAACTCGCCCGATTACAACGGTGTGCGTACTTTTCCCCTAGGCCGTTCTAGTTATGCTTGTCGAGCATCAGAACTGCGAAAATTTTGAGTTTCTCAAGCGTTTCTTACCTCCAAACTGCCATATCTCGCGAACGGAATGACCAATCCGCAAAATTTCTGTTGCATCTGAAAGTAGAAACTCGCCCGATTACAAGGGTGTGCGTACTTTTCCCCTAGGCCGTTCTAGTTATGCTTGTCGAGCATCAGAACTGCGAAAATTTTGAGTTTCTCGAGTGTTTCTTACCTCCAAACTGCCATATCTCGCGAACGGATTGACCAATCCGCAAAATTTCTGTTGCATCTGAAAGTAGAAACTCGCCCGATTACAACGGTGTGCGTACTTTTCCCCTAGGCCGTTCTAGTTATGCTTGTCGAGCATCAGAACTGCGAAAATTTTGAGTTTCTCAAGCGTTTCTTACCTCCAAACTGCCATATCTCGCGAACGGAATGACCAATCCGCAAAATTTCTGTTGCATCTGAAAGTAGAAACTCGCCCGATTACAACGGTGTGCGTACTTTTCCCCTAGGCCGTTCTAGTTATGCTTGTCGAGCATCAGAACTGCGAAAATTTTGAGTTTCTCGAGTGTTTCTTACCTCCAAACTGCCATATCTCGCGAACGGATTGACCAATCCGCAAAATTTCTGTTGCATCTGAAAGTAGAAACTCGCCCTATTACAACACTATGCGTACTTTTTCCCTAGGCCGTTCTAGTTATTCGTTTCGAGCATCAGAACTGCAAAAATTTTGAGTTTCTCAAGCGTTTCTTACTTCCAAACTGCCATATCTCGCGAACGGATTGACCAACCCGCAAAATTTCTGTTGCATCTGAAGGTAGAAACTCGCCCGATTACAACGGTATGCGTACTTTTTCCCTAGGCCGTTCTAGTTATTCGTTTCGAGCATCAGAACTGCGAAAATTTTGAGTTTCTCAAGCGTTTCTTACTTCCAAACTGCCATATCTCGCGAACGGATTGACCAACCCGCAAAATTTCTGTTGCATCTGAAGGTAGAAACTCGCCCGATTACAACGGTATGCGTACTTTTCCCCTAGGCCGTTCTAGTTATTCGTTTCGAGCATCAGAACTGCGAAAATTTTGAGTTTCTCAAGCGTTTCGTACCTCCAAACTGCCATATCTCGCGAACGGATTGACCAATCCGCAAAATTTCTGTTGCATCTGAAAGTAGAAACTCGCCCGATTACAACACTATGCGTACTTTTCCCCTAGGCCGTTCTAGTTATTCGTTTCGAGCATCAGAACTGCGAAAATTTTGAGTTTCTCAAGCGTTTCTTACTTCCAAACTGCCATATCTCGCGAACGGATTGACCAATCCGCAAAATTTCTGTTGCATCTGAAGGTAGAAACTCGCCCGATTACAACGGTATGCGTACTTTTCCCCTAGGCCGTTCTAGTTATGCTTGTCGAGCATCAGAACTGCGAAAATTTTGAGTTTCTCCAGCGTTTCTTACCTCCAAACTGCCATATCTCGCGAACGGATTGACCAATCCGCAAAATTTCTGTTGCATCTGAAAGTAGAAACTCGCCCGATTACAACGGTGTGCGTACTTTTCCCCTAGGCCGTTCTAGTTATGCTTGTCGAGCATCAGAACTGCGAAAATTTTGAGTTTCTCGAGTGTTTCTTACCTCCAAACTGCCATATCTCGCGAACGGATTGACCAATCCGCAAAATTTCTGTTGCATCTGAAAGTAGAAACTCGCCCGATTACAACACTATGCGTACTTTTTCCCTAGGCCGTTCTAGTTATTCGTTTCGAGCATCAGAACTGCGAAAATTTTGAGTTTCTCAAGCGTTTCTTACTTCCAAACTGCCATATCTCGCGAACGGATTGACCAACCCGCAAAATTTCTGTTGCATCTGAATGTAGAAACTCGCCCGATTACAACGGTATGCGTACTTTTTCCCTAGGCCGTTCTAGTTATTCGTTTCGAGCATCAGAACTGCGAAAATTTTGAGTTTCTCAAGCGTTTCTTACTTCCAAACTGCCATATCTCGCGAACGGATTGACCAACCCGCAAAATTTCTGTTGCATCTGAAGGTAGAAACTCGCCCGATTACAACGGTATGCGTACTTTTCCCCTAGGCCGTTCTAGTTATTCGTTTCGAGCATCAGAACTGCGAAAATTTTGAGTTTCTCAAGCGTTTCGTACCTCCAAACTGCCATATCTCGCGAACGGATTGACCAATCCGCAAAATTTCTGTTGCATCTGAAAGTAGAAACTCGCCCGATTACAACACTATGCGTACTTTTCCCCTAGGCCGTTCTAGTTATTCGTTTCGAGCATCAGAACTGCGAAAATTTTGAGTTTCTCAAGCGTTTCTTACTTCCAAACTGCCATATCTCGCGAACGGATTGACCAATCCGCAAAATTTCTGTTGCATCTGAAGGTAGAAACTCGCCCGATTACAACGGTATGCGTACTTTTCCCCTAGGCCGTTCTAGTTATGCTTGTCGAGCATCAGAACTGCGAAAATTTTGAGTTTCTCCAGCGTTTCTTACCTCCAAACTGCCATATCTCGCGAACGGATTGACCAATCCGCAAAATTTCTGTTGCATCTGAAAGTAGAAACTCGCCCGATTACAACGGTGTGCGTACTTTTCCCCTAGGCCGTTCTAGTTATGCTTGTCGAGCATCAGAACTGCGAAAATTTTGAGTTTCTCAAGCGTTTCTTACCTCCAAACTGCCATATCTCGCGAACGGAATGACCAATCCGCAAAATTTCTGTTGCATCTGAAAGTAGAAACTCGCCCGATTACAAGGGTGTGCGTACTTTTCCCCTAGGCCGTTCTAGTTATGCTTGTCGAGCATCAGAACTGCGAAAATTTTGAGTTTCTCGAGTGTTTCTTACCTCCAAACTGCCATATCTCGCGAACGGATTGACCAATCCGCAAAATTTCTGTTGCATCTGAAAGTAGAAACTCGCCCGATTACAACGGTGTGCGTACTTTTCCCCTAGGCCGTTCTAGTTATGCTTGTCGAGCATCAGAACTGCGAAAATTTTGAGTTTCTCAAGCGTTTCTTACCTCCAAACTGCCATATCTCGCGAACGGAATGACCAATCCGCAAAATTTCTGTTGCATCTGAAAGTAGAAACTCGCCCGATTACAACGGTGTGCGTACTTTTCCCCTAGGCCGTTCTAGTTATGCTTGTCGAGCATCAGAACTGCGAAAATTTTGAGTTTCTCGAGTGTTTCTTACCTCCAAACTGCCATATCTCGCGAACGGATTGACCAATCCGCAAAATTTCTGTTGCATCTGAAAGTAGAAACTCGCCCGATTACAACACTATGCGTACTTTTTCCCTAGGCCGTTCTAGTTATTCGTTTCGAGCATCAGAACTGCGAAAATTTTGAGTTTCTCAAGCGTTTCTTACTTCCAAACTGCCATATCTCGCGAACGGATTGACCAACCCGCAAAATTTCTGTTGCATCTGAAGGTAGAAACTCGCCCGATTACAACGGTATGCGTACTTTTTCCCTAGGCCGTTCTAGTTATTCGTTTCGAGCATCAGAACTGCGAAAATTTTGAGTTTCTCAAGCGTTTCTTACTTCCAAACTGCCATATCTCGCGAACGGATTGACCAACCCGCAAAATTTCTGTTGCATCTGAAGGTAGAAACTCGCCCGATTACAACGGTATGCGTACTTTTCCCCTAGGCCGTTCTAGTTATTCGTTTCGAGCATCAGAACTGCGAAAATTTTGAGTTTCTCAAGCGTTTCGTACCTCCAAACTGCCATATCTCGCGAACGGATTGACCAATCCGCAAAATTTCTGTTGCATCTGAAAGTAGAAACTCGCCCGATTACAACACTATGCGTACTTTTCCCCTAGGCCGTTCTAGTTATTCGTTTCGAGCATCAGAACTGCGAAAATTTTGAGTTTCTCAAGCGTTTCTTACTTCCAAACTGCCATATCTCGCGAACGGATTGACCAATCCGCAAAATTTCTGTTGCATCTGAAGGTAGAAACTCGCCCGATTACAACGGTATGCGTACTTTTCCCCTAGGCCGTTCTAGTTATGCTTGTCGAGCATCAGAACTGCGAAAATTTTGAGTTTCTCCAGCGTTTCTTACCTCCAAACTGCCATATCTCGCGAACGGATTGACCAATCCGCAAAATTTCTGTTGCATCTGAAAGTAGAAACTCGCCCGATTACAACGGTGTGCGTACTTTTCCCCTAGGCCGTTCTAGTTATGCTTGTCGAGCATCAGAACTGCGAAAATTTTGAGTTTCTCGAGTGTTTCTTACCCGCAAACTGCCATATCTCGCGAACGGATTGACCAATCCGCAAAATTTCTGTTGCATCTGAAAGTAGAAACTCGCCCGATTACAACACTATGCGTACTTTTTCCCTAGGCCGTTCTAGTTATTCGTTTCGAGCATCAGAACTGCGAAAATTTTGAGTTTCTCAAGCGTTTCTTACTTCCAAACTGCCATATCTCGCGAACGGATTGACCAACCCGCAAAATTTCTGTTGCATCTGAATGTAGAAACTCGCCCGATTACAACGGTATGCGTACTTTTTCCCTAGGCCGTTCTAGTTATTCGTTTCGAGCATCAGAACTGCGAAAATTTTGAGTTTCTCAAGCGTTTCTTACTTCCAAACTGCCATATCTCGCGAACGGATTGACCAACCCGCAAAATTTCTGTTGCATCTGAAGGTAGAAACTCGCCCGATTACAACGGTATGCGTACTTTTCCCCTAGGCCGTTCTAGTTATTCGTTTCGAGCATCAGAACTGCGAAAATTTTGAGTTTCTCAAGCGTTTCGTACCTCCAAACTGCCATATCTCGCGAACGGATTGACCAATCCGCAAAATTTCTGTTGCATCTGAAAGTAGAAACTCGCCCGATTACAACACTATGCGTACTTTTCCCCTAGGCCGTTCTAGTTATTCGTTTCGAGCATCAGAACTGCGAAAATTTTGAGTTTCTCAAGCGTTTCTTACTTCCAAACTGCCATATCTCGCGAACGGATTGACCAATCCGCAAAATTTCTGTTGCATCTGAAGGTAGAAACTCGCCCGATTACAACGGTATGCGTACTTTTCCCCTAGGCCGTTCTAGTTATGCTTGTCGAGCATCAGAACTGCGAAAATTTTGAGTTTCTCCAGCGTTTCTTACCTCCAAACTGCCATATCTCGCGAACGGATTGACCAATCCGCAAAATTTCTGTTGCATCTGAAAGTAGAAACTCGCCCGATTACAACGGTGTGCGTACTTTTCCCCTAGGCCGTTCTAGTTATGCTTGTCGAGCATCAGAACTGCGAAAATTTTGAGTTTCTCGAGTGTTTCTTACCTCCAAACTGCCATATCTCGCGAACGGATTGACCAATCCGCAAAATTTCTGTTGCATCTGAAAGTAGAAACTCGCCCGATTACAACACTATGCGTACTTTTTCCCTAGGCCGTTCTAGTTATTCGTTTCGAGCATCAGAACTGCGAAACTTTTGAGTTTCTCAAGCGTTTCTTACCTCCAAACTGCCATATCTCGCGAACGGATTGACCAATTCGCAAAATTTCTGTTGCATCTGAAAGTAGAAACTCGCCCGATTACAACACTATGCGTACTTTCCCCCTAGGCCGTTCTAGTTATTCGTTTCGAGCATCAGAACTGCGAAAATTTTGAGTTTCTCAAGCGTTTCTTACATCCAAACTGCCATAACTCGCGAACGGATTGACCAATCCGCAAAATTTCTGTTGCATCTGAAAGTAGAAACTCGCCCGATTACAACGGTATGCGTACTTTTCCCCTAGGCCGTTCTGGTTATGCTTGTCGAGCATCAGAACTGCGAAAATTTTGAGTTTTTCAAGCGTTGCTTACCTCCAAACTGCCATATCTCGCGAACGGATTGACCAATCCGCAAAATTTCTGTTGCATCTGAAAGTAGAAACTCGGCCGATTACAACGGTGTGCGTACTTTTCCCCTAGGCCGTTCTAGTTATGCTTGTCGAGCATCAGAACTGCGAAAATTTTGTGTTTCTCGAGCGTTTCTTACCTCCAAACTGCCATATCTCGCGAACGGATTGACCAATTCGCAAAATTTCTGTTGCATCTGAAAGTAGAAACTCGCCCGATTACAACGGTATGCGTACTTTTCCCCTAGCCCGTTCTAGTTATTCGTTTCGAGCAACAGAACTGCGAAAATTTTGAGTTTCTCGAGCGTTTCTCTCCTACAAACTGCCACATCTCGCGAACGGATTGACCAATCCGCAAAATTTCTGTTGCATCTGAAAGTAGAAACTCGCCCGATTACAACGGTGTGCGTACTTTTCCCCTAGGCCGTTCTAGTTATGCTTGTCGAGCATCAGAACTGGAAAATTTTGAGTTTCTCAAGCGTTTCGTACCTCCAAACTGCCATATCTCGCGAACGGATTGACCAATCCGCAAAATTTCTGTTGCATCTGAAAGTAGAAACTCGCCCGATTACAACACTATGCGTACTTTTCCCCTAGGCCGTTCTAGTTATTCGTTTCGAGCATCAGAACTGCGAAAATTTTGAGTTTCTCCAGCGTTTCTTACCTCCAAACTGCCATATCTCGCGAACGGATTGACCAATCCGCAAAATTTCTGTTGCATCTGAAAGTAGAAATTCGCCCGATTACAACACTATGCGTACTTTTCCCCTAGGCCGTTCTAGTTATTCGTTTCGAGCATCAGAACTGGAAAATTTTGAGTTTCTCTGCGTTTCGTACCTCCAAACTGCCATATCTCGCGAACGGATTGACCAATCCGCAAAATTTCTGTTGCATCTGAAAGTAGAAACTCGCCCGATTACAACCCTATGCGTACTTTTTCCCTAGGCCGTTCTAGTTATTCGGTTCGAGCATCAGAACTGCGAAAATTTTGAGTTTCTCAAGCGTTTCTTACTTCCAAACTGCCATATCTCGCGAACGGATTGACCAATCCGCAAAATTTCTGTTGCATCTGAAGGTAGAAACTCGCCCGATTACAACGGTATGCGTACTTTTCCCCTAGGCCGTTCTAGTTATGCTTGTCGAGCATCAGAACTGCGAAAATTTTGAGTTTCTCCAGCGTTTCTTACCTCCAAACTGCCATATCTCGCGAACGGATTGACCAATCCGCAAAATTTCTGTTGCATCTGAAAGTAGAAACTCGCCCGATTACAACGGTGTGCGTACTTTTCCCCTAGGCCGTTCTAGTTATGCTTGTCGAGCATCAGAACTGCGAAAATTTTGAGTTTCTCAAGCGTTTCTTACCTCCAAACTGCCATATCTCGCGAACGGAATGACCAATCCGCAAAATTTCTGTTGCATCTGAAAGTAGAAACTCGCCCGATTACAACGGTGTGCGTACTTTTCCCCTAGGCCGTTCTAGTTATGCTTGTCGAGCATCAGAACTGCGAAAATTTTGAGTTTCTCGAGTGTTTCTTACCTCCAAACTGCCATATCTCGCGAACGGATTGACCAATCCGCAAAATTTCTGTTGCATCTGAAAGTAGAAACTCGCCCGATTACAACACTATGCGTACTTTTTCCCTAGGCCGTTCTAGTTATTCGTTTCGAGCATCAGAACTGCGAAAATTTTGAGTTTCTCAAGCGTTTCTTACTTCCAAACTGCCATATCTCGCGAACGGATTGACCAACCCGCAAAATTTCTGTTGCATCTGAAGGTAGAAACTCGCCCGATTACAACGGTATGCGTACTTTTCCCCTAGGCCGTTCTAGTTATTCGTTTCGAGCATCAGAACTGCGAAAATTTTGAGTTTCTCAAGCGTTTCGTACCTCCAAACTGCCATATCTCGCGAACGGATTGACCAATCCGCAAAATTTCTGTTGCATCTGAAAGTAGAAACTCGCCCGATTACAACACTATGCGTACTTTTCCCCTAGGCCGTTCTAGTTATTCATTTCGAGCATCAGAACTGCGAAAATTTTGAGTTTCTCAAGCGTTTCTTACTTCCAAACTGCCATATCTCGCGAACGGATTGACCAATCCGCAAAATTTCTGTTGCATCTGAAGGTAGAAACTCGCCCGATTACAACACTATGCGTACTTTTCCCCTAGGCCGTTCTAGTTATTCGTTTCGAGCATCAGAACTGCGAAAATTTTGAGTTTTTCAAGCGTTTCTTACCTCCAAACTGCCATATCTCGCGAACGGATTGACCAATCCGCAAAATTTCTGTTGCATCTGAAACTAGAAACTCGCCCGATTACAACACTATGCGTACTTTTCCCCTAGGCCGTTCTAGTTATTCGTTTCGAGCATCAGAATTGCGAAAATTACGAGTTTCTCAAGCGTTTCTTACCTCCAAACTGCCATAACTCGCGAACGGATTGACCAATCCGCTAAATTTCTCTTGCATCTGAAAGTAGAAACTCGCCCGATTACAACGGTATGCGTACTTTTCCCCTAGCCCGTTCTAGTTATTCGTTTCGAGCAACAGAACTGCGAAAAGTTTGAGTTTTTCAAGCGTTGCTTACCTCCAAACTGCCATATCTCGCGAACGGATTGACCAATCCGCAAAATTTCTGTTGCATCTGAAAGTAGAAACTCGCCCGATTACAACGGTGTGCGTACTTTTCCCCTAGGCCGTTCTAGTTATGCTTGTCGAGCATCAGAACTGCGAAAATTTTGAGTTTCTCAAGCGTTTCTTACCTCCAAACTGCCATATCTCGCGAACGGAATGACCAATCCGCAAAATTTCTGTTGCATCTGAAAGTAGAAACTCGCCCGATTACAACACTATGCGTACTTTTCCCCTAGGCCGTTCTAGTTATGCTTGTCGAGCATCAGAACTGCGAAAATTTTGAGTTTCTCGAGTGTTTCTTACCTCCAAACTGCCATATCTCGCGAACGGATTGACCAATCCGCAAAATTTCTGTTGCATCTGAAAGTAGAAACTCGCCCGATTACAACACTATGCGTACTTTTTCCCTAGGCCGTTCTAGTTATTCGTTTCGAGCATCAGAACTGCGAAAATTTTGAGTTTCTCAAGCGTTTCTTACTTCCAAACTGCCATATCTCGCGAACGGTTTGACCAACCCGCAAAATTTCTGTTGCATCTGAAGGTAGAAACTCGCCCGATTACAACGGTATGCGTACTTTTTCCCTAGGCCGTTCTAGTTATTCGTTTCGAGCATCAGAACTGCGAAAATTTTGAGTTTCTCAAGCGTTTCTTACTTCCATACTGCCATATCTCGCGAACGGATTGACCAACCCGCAAAATTTTTGTTGCATCTGAAGGTAGAAACTCGCCCGATTACAACGGTATGCGTACTTTTCCCCTAGGCCGTTCTAGTTATTCGTTTCGAGCATCAGAACTGCGAAAATTTTGAGTTTCTCAAGCGTTTCGTACCTCCAAACTGCCATATCTCGCGAACAGATTGACCAATCCGCAAAATTTCTGTTGCATCTGAAGGTAGATACTCGCACGATTACAACGGTGTGCGTACTTTTCCCCTAGGCCGTTCTAGTTATTCGTTTCGAGCATCAGAACTGCGAAAATTTTGAGTTTTTCAAGCGTTTCTTACCTCCAAACTGCCATATCTCGCGAACGGATTGACCAATCCGCAAAATTTCTGTTGCATCTGAAACTAGAAACTCGCCCGATTACAACACTATGCGTACTTTTCCCCTAGGCCGTTCTAGTTATTCGTTTCGAGCATCAGAATTGCGAAAATTACGAGTTTCTCAAGCGTTTCTTACCTCCAAACTGCCATAACTCGCGAACGGATTGACCAATCCGCTAAATTTCTCTTGCATCTGAAAGTAGAAACTCGCCCGATTACAACGGTATGCGTACTTTTCCCCTAGCCCGTTCTAGTTATTCGTTTCGAGCAACAGAACTGCGAAAAGTTTGAGTTTTTCAAGCGTTGCTTACCTCCAAACTGCCATATCTCGCGAACGGATTGACCAATCCGCAAAATTTCTGTTGCATCTGAAAGTAGAAACTCGCCCGATTACAACGGTGTGCGTACTTTTCCCCTAGGCCGTTCTAGTTATGCTTGTCGAGCATCAGAACTGCGAAAATTTTGAGTTTCTCAAGCGTTTCTTACTTCCAAACTGCCATATCTCGCGAACGGATTGACCAATCCGCAAAATTTCTGTTGCATCTGAAGGTAGAAACTCGCACGATTACAACGGTGTGCGTACTTTTCCCCTAGGCCGTTCTAGTTATTCGTTTCGAGCATCAGAACTGCGAAAATTTTGAGTTTTTCAAGCGTTTCTTACCTCCAAACTGCCATATCTCGCGAACGGATTGACCAATCCGCAAAATTTCTGTTGCATCTGAAACTAGAAACTCGCCCGATTACAACACTATGCGTACTTTTCCCCTAGGCCGTTCTAGTTATTCGTTTCGAGCATCAGAATTGCGAAAATTACGAGTTTCTCAAGCGTTTCTTACCTCCAAACTGCCATAACTCGCGAACGGATGGACCAATCCGCTAAATTTCTCTTGCATCTGAAAGTAGAAACTCGCCCGATTACAACGGTATGCGTACTTTTCCCCTAGCCCGTTCTAGTTATTCGTTTCGAGCAACAGAACTGCGAAAAGTTTGAGTTTTTCAAGCGTTGCTTACCTCCAAACTGCCATATCTCGCGAACGGATTGACCAATCCGCAAAATTTCTGTTGCATCTGAAAGTAGAAACTCGCCCGATTACAACGGTGTGCGTACTTTTCCCCTAGGCCGTTCTAGTTATGCTTGTCGAGCATCAGAACTGCGAAAATTTTGAGTTTCTCGAGCGTTTCTTACCTCCAAACTGCCATATCTCGCGAACGGATGGACCAATTCGCAAAATTTCTGTTGCATCTGAAAGTAGAAACTCGCCCGATTACAACACTATGCGTACTTTTCCCCTAGGCCGTTCTAGTTATTCGTTTCGAGCATCAGAACTGCGAAAATTTTGAGTTTCTCAAGCGTTTCTTACATCCAAACTGCCATAACTCGCGAACGGATTGACCAATCCGCAAAATTTCTGTTGCAGCTGAAAGTAGAAACTCGCCCGATTACAACGGTATGCGTACTTTTCCCCTAGGCCGTTCTGGTTATGCTTGTCGAGCATCAGAACTGCGAAAATTTTGAGTTTTTCAAGCGTTGCTTACCTCCAAACTGCCATATCTCGCGAACGGATTGACCAATCCGCAAAATTTCTGTTGCATCTGAAGGTAGAAACTCGCCCGATTACAACGGTATGCGTACTTTTCCCCTAGCCCGTTCTAGTTATTCGTTTCGAGCAACAGAACTGCGAAAATTTTGAGTTTCTCAAGCGTTTCTTACATCCAAACTGCCATAACTCGCGAACGGATTGACCAATCCGCAAAATTTCTGTTGCAGCTGAAAGTAGAAACTCGCCCGATTACAACGGTATGCGTACTTTTCCCCTAGCCCGTTCTAGTTATTCGTTTCGAGCAACAGAACTGCGAAAATTTTGAGTTTCTCCAGCGTTTCTTACTTCCAAACTGCCATATCTCGCGAACGGATTGACCAATCCGCAAAATTTCTGTTGCATCTGAAAGTAGAAACTCGCCCGATTACAACGGTGTGCGTACTTTTCCCCTAGGCCGTTCTAGTTATGCTTGTCGAGCATCAGAACTGCGAAAATTTTGAGCTTCTCAAGCGTTTCTTACCTCCAAACTGCCATATCTCGCGAACGGAATGACCAATCCGCAAAATTTCTGTTGCATCTGAAAGTAGAAACTCGCCCGATTACAACGGTGTGCGTACTTTTCCCCTAGGCCGTTCTAGTTATGCTTGTCGAGCATCAGAACTGCGAAAATTTTGAGTTTCTCGAGTGTTTCTTACCTCCAAACTGCCATATCTCGCGAACGGATTGACCAATCCGCAAAATTTCTGTTGCATCTGAAAGTTGAAACTCGCCCGATTAGAACACTATGCGTACTTTTTCCCTAGGCCGTTCTAGTTATTCGTTTCGAGCATCAGAACTGCGAAAATTTTGAGTTTCTCAAGCGTTTCTTACCTCCAAACTGCCATATCTCGCGAACGGATTGACCAATTCGCAAAATTTCTGTTGCATCTGAAAGTAGAAACTCGCCCGATTACAACACTATGCGTACTTTTCCCCTAGGCCGTTCTAGTTATTCGTTTCGAGCATCAGAACTGCGAAAATTTTGAGTTTCTCAAGCGTTTCTTACATCCAAACTGCCATATCTCGCGAACGGATTGACCAATTCGCAAAATTTCTGTTGCATCTGAAAGTAGAAACTCGCCCGATTACAACGGTATGCGTACTTTTCCCCTAGACCGTTCTAGTTATTCGTTTCGAGCAACAGAACTGCGAAAATTTTGAGTTTCTCGAGCGTTTCTCTCCTACAAACTGCCACATCTCGCGAACGGATTGACCAATCCGCAAAATTTCTGTTGCATCTGAAAGTAGAAACTCGCCCGATTACAACGGTGTGCGTACTTTTCCCCTAGGCCGTTCTAGTTATGCTTGTCGAGCATCATAACTGCGAAAATTTTGAGTTTCTCAAGCGTTTCTTACTTCCAAACTGCCGTATCTCGCGAACGGATTGACCAACCCGCAAAATTTCTGTTGCATCTGAAGGTAGAAACTCGCCCGATTACAACGGTATGCGTACTTTTTCCCTAGGCCGTTCTAGTTATTCGTTTCGAGCATCAGAACTGCGAAAATTTTGAGTTTCTCAAGCGTTTCTTACTTCCATACTGCCATATCTCGCGAACGGATTGACCAACCCGCAAAATTTTTGTTGCATCTGAAGGTAGAAACTCGCCCGATTACAACGGTATGCGTACTTTTCCCCTAGGCCGTTCTAGTTATTCGTTTCGAGCATCAGAACTGCGAAAATTTTGAGTTTCTCAAGCGTTTCGTACCTCCAAACTGCCATATCTCGCGAACGGATTGACCAATCCGCAAAATTTCTGTTGCATCTGAAAGTAGAAACTCGCCCGATTACAACACTATGCGTACTTTTCCCCTAGGCCGTTCTAGTTATTCGTTTCGAGCATCAGAACTGCGAAAATTTTGAGTTTCTCAAGCGTTTCTTACTTCCAAACTGCCATATCTCGCGAACGGATTGACCAATCCGCAAAATTTCTGTTGCATCTGAAGGTAGAAACTCGCCCGATTACAACGGTATGCGTACTTTTCCCCTAGGCCGTTCTAGTTATGCTTGTCGAGAATCAGAACTGCGAAAATTTTGAGTTTCTCCAGCGTTTCTTACCTCCAAACTGCCATATCTCGCGAACGGATTGACCAATCCGCAAAATTTCTGTTGCATCTGAAAGTAGAAACTCGCCCGATTACAACGGTGTGCGTACTTTTCCCCTAGGCCGTTCTAGTTATGCTTGTCGAGCATCAGAACTGCGAAAATTTTGAGTTTCTCAAGCGTTTCTTACCTCCAAACTGCCATATCTCGCGAACGGAATGACCAATCCGCAAAATTTCTGTTGCATCTGAAAGTAGAAACTCGCCCGATTACAACGGTGTGCGTACTTTTCCCCTAGGCCGTTCTAGTTATGCTTGTCGAGCATCAGAACTGCGAAAATTTTGAGTTTCTCGAGTGTTTCTTACCTCCAAACTGCCATATCTCGCGAACGGATTGACCAATCCGCAAAATTTCTGTTGCATCTGAAGGTAGAAACTCGCACGATTACAAGGGTGTGCGTACTTTTCCCCTAGGCCGTTCTAGTTATTCGTTTCGAGCATCAGAACTGCGAAAATTTTGAGTTTTTCAAGCGTTTCTTACCTCCAAACTGCCATATCTCGCGAACGGATTGACCAATCCGCAAAATTTCTGTTGCATCTGAAAGTAGAAACTCGCCCGATTACAACGGTGTGCGTACTTTTCCCCTAGGCCGTTCTAGTTATGCTTGTCGAGCATCAGAACTGCGAAAATTTTGAGTTTCTCGAGCGTTTCTTACCTCCAAACTGCCATATCTCGCGAACGGATTGACCAATCCGCAAAATTTCTGTTGCATCTGAAAGTAGAAACTCGCCCGATTACAACACTATGCGTACTTTTCCCCTAGGCCGTTCTAGTTATTCGTTTCGAGCATCAGAACTGCGAAAATTTTGAGTTTCTCAAGCGTTTCTTACTTCCAAACTGCCATATCTCGCGAACGGAATGACCAATCCGCAAAATTTCTGTTGCATCTGAAAGTAGAAACTCGCCCGATTACAACGGTGTGCGTACTTTTCCCCTAGGCCGTTCTAGTTATGCTTGTCGAGCATCAGAACTGCGAAAATTTTGAGTTTCTCGAGTGTTTCTTACCTCCAAACTGCCATATCTCGCGAACGGATTGACCAATCCGCAAAATTTCTGTTGCATCTGAAAGTTGAAACTCGCCCGATTACAACACTATGCGTACTTTTTCCCTAGGCCGTTCTAGTTATTCGTTTCGAGCATCAGAACTGCGAAAATTTTGAGTTTCTCAAGCGTTTCTTACCTCCAAACTGCCATATCTCGCGAACGGATTGACCAATTCGCAAAATTTCTGTTGCATCTGAAAGTAGAAACTCGCCCGATTACAACACTATGCGTACTTTTCCCCTAGGCCGTTCTAGTTATTCGTTTCGAGCATCAGAACTGCGAAAATTTTGAGTTTCTCAAGCGTTTCTTACATCCAAACTGCCATATCTCGCGAACGGATTGACCAATTCGCAAAATTTCTGTTGCATCTGAAAGTAGAAACTCGCCCGATTACAACGGTATGCGTACTTTTCCCCTAGACCGTTCTAGTTATTCGTTTCGAGCAACAGAACTGCGAAAATTTTGAGTTTCTCGAGCGTTTCTCTCCTACAAACTGCCACATCTCGCGAACGGATTGACCAATCCGCAAAATTTCTGTTGCATCTGAAAGTAGAAACTCGCCCGATTACAACGGTGTGCGTACTTTTCCCCTAGGCCGTTCTAGTTATGCTTGTCGAGCATCAGAACTGCGAAAATTTTGAGTTTCTCAAGCGTTTCTTACCTCCAAACTGCCGTATCTCGCGAACGGAATGACCAATCCGCAAAATTTCTGTTGCATCTGAAAGTAGAAACTCGCCCGATTACAACGGTGTGCGTACTTTTCCCCTAGGCCGTTCTAGTTATGCTTGTCGAGCATCAGAACTGCGAAAATTTTGAGTTTCTCGAGTGTTTCTTACCTCCAAACTGCCATATCTCGCGAACGGATTGACCAATCCGCAAAATTTCTGTTGCATCTGAAAGTAGAAACTCGCCCGATTACAACACTATGCGTACTTTTTCCCTAGGCCGTTCTAGTTATTCGTTTCGAGCATCAGAACTGCGAAAATTTTGAGTTTCTCAAGCGTTTCTTACTTCCAAACTGCCATATCTCGCGAACGGATTGACCAACCCGCAAAATTTCTGTTGCATCTGAAGGTAGAAACTCGCCCGATTACAACGGTATGCGTACTTTTTCCCTAGGCCGTTCTAGTTATTCGTTTCGAGCATCAGAACTGCGAAAATTTTGAGTTTCTCAAGCGTTTCTTACTTCCATACTGCCATATCTCGCGAACGGATTGACCAACCCGCAAAATTTTTGTTGCATCTGAAGGTAGAAACTCGCCCGATCACAACGGTATGCGTACTTTTCCCCTAGGCCGTTCTAGTTATTCGTTTCGAGCATCAGAACTGCGAAAATTTTGAGTTTCTCAAGCGTTTCGTACCTCCAAACTGCCATATCTCGCGAACGGATTGACCAATCCGCAAAATTTCTGTTGCATCTGAAAGTAGAAACTCGCCCGATTACAACACTATGCGTACTTTTCCCCTAGGCCGTTCTAGTTATTCGTTTCGAGCATCAGAACTGCGAAAATTTTGAGTTTCTCAAGCGTTTCTTACTTCCAAACTGCCATATCTCGCGAACGGATTGACCAATCCGCAAAATTTCTGTTGCATCTGAAGGTAGAAACTCGCCCGATTACAACGGTATGCGTACTTTTCCCCTAGGCCGTTCTAGTTATGCTTGTCGAGAATCAGAACTGCGAAAATTTTGAGTTTCTCCAGCGTTTCTTACCTCCAAACTGCCATATCTCGCGAACGGATTGACCAATCCGCAAAATTTCTGTTGCATCTGAAAGTAGAAACTCGCCCGATTACAACGGTGTGCGTACTTTTCCCCTAGGCCGTTCTAGTTATGCTTGTCGAGCATCAGAACTGCGAAAATTTTGAGTTTCTCAAGCGTTTCTTACCTCCAAACTGCCATATCTCGCGAACGGAATGACCAATCCGCAAAATTTCTGTTGCATCTGAAAGTAGAAACTCGCCCGATTACAACGGTGTGCGTACTTTTCCCCTAGGCCGTTCTAGTTATGCTTGTCGAGCATCAGAACTGCGAAAATTTTGAGTTTCTCGAGTGTTTCTTACCTCCAAACTGCCATATCTCGCGAACGGATTGACCAATCCGCAAAATTTCTGTTGCATCTGAAAGTAGAAACTCGCCCGATTACAACACTATGCGTACTTTTTCCCTAGGCCGTTCTAGTTATTCGTTTCGAGCATCAGAACTGCGAAAATTTTGAGTTTCTCAAGCGTTTCTTACTTCCAAACTGCCATATCTCGCGAACGGATTGACCAACCCGCAAAATTTCTGTTGCATCTGAAGGTAGAAACTCGCCCGATTACAACGGTATGCGTACTTTTTCCCTAGGCCGTTCTAGTTATTCGTTTCGAGCATCAGAACTGCGAAAATTTTGAGTTTCTCAAGCGTTTCTTACTTCCATACTGCCATATCTCGCGAACGGATTGACCAACCCGCAAAATTTTTGTTGCATCTGAAGGTAGAAACTCGCCCGATCACAACGGTATGCGTACTTTTCCCCTAGGCCGTTCTAGTTATTCGTTTCGAGCATCAGAACTGCGAAAATTTTGAGTTTCTCAAGCGTTTCGTACCTCCAAACTGCCATATCTCGCGAACGGATTGACCAATCCGCAAAATTTCTGTTGCATCTGAAAGTAGAAACTCGCCCGATTACAACACTATGCGTACTTTTCCCCTAGGCCGTTCTAGTTATTCGTTTCGAGCATCAGAACTGCGAAAATTTTGAGTTTCTCAAGCGTTTCTTACTTCCAAACTGCCATATCTCGCGAACGGATTGACCAATCCGCAAAATTTCTGTTGCATCTGAAGGTAGAAACTCGCCCGATTACAACGGTATGCGTACTTTTCCCCTAGGCCGTTCTAGTTATGCTTGTCGAGAATCAGAACTGCGAAAATTTTGAGTTTCTCCAGCGTTTCTTACCTCCAAACTGCCATATCTCGCGAACGGATTGACCAATCCGCAAAATTTCTGTTGCATCTGAAAGTAGAAACTCGCCCGATTACAACGGTGTGCGTACTTTTCCCCTAGGCCGTTCTAGTTATGCTTGTCGAGCATCAGAACTGCGAAAATTTTGAGTTTCTCAAGCGTTTCTTACCTCCAAACTGCCATATCTCGCGAACGGAATGACCAATCCGCAAAATTTCTATTGCATCTGAAAGTAGAAACTCGCCCGATTACAACGGTGTGCGTACTTTTCCCCTAGGCCGTTCTAGTTATGCTTGTCGAGCATCAGAACTGCGAAAATTTTGAGTTTCTCGAGTGTTTCTTACCTCCAAACTGCCATATCTCGCGAACGGATTGACCAATCCGCAAAATTTCTGTTGCATCTGAAGGTAGAAACTCGCACGATTACAAGGGTGTGCGTACTTTTCCCCTAGGCCGTTCTAGTTATTCGTTTCGAGCATCAGAACTGCGAAAATTTTGAGTTTTTCAAGCGTTTCTTACCTCCAAACTGCCATATCTCGCGAACGGATTGACCAATCCGCAAAATTTCTGTTGCATCTGAAAGTAGAAACTCGCCCGATTACAACGGTGTGCGTACTTTTCCCCTAGGCCGTTCTAGTTATGCTTGTCGAGCATCAGAACTGCGAAAATTTTGAGTTTCTCGAGCGTTTCTTACCTCCAAACTGCCATATCTCGCGAACGGATTGACCAATCCGCAAAATTTCTGTTGCATCTGAAAGTAGAAACTCGCCCGATTACAACACTATGCGTACTTTTCCCCTAGGCCGTTCTAGTTATTCGTTTCGAGCATCAGAACTGCGAAAATTTTGAGTTTCTCAAGCGTTTCTTACTTCCAAACTGCCATATCTCGCGAACGGATTGACCAATTCGCAAAATTTCTGTTGCATCTGAAAGTAGAAACTCGCCCGATTACAACACTATGCGTACTTTTCCCCTAGGCCGTTCTAGTTATTCGTTTCGAGCATCAGAACTGCGAAAATTTTGAGTTTCTCAAGCGTTTCTTACATCCAAACTGCCATAACTCGCGAACGGATTGACCAATCCGCAAAATTTCTGTTGCAGCTGAAAGTAGAAACTCGCCCGATTACAACGGTATGCGTACTTTTCCCCTAGGCCGTTCTGGTTATGCTTGTCGAGCATCAGAACTGCGAAAATTTTGAGTTTTTCAAGCGTTGCTTACCTCCAAACTGCCATATCTCGCGAACGGATTGACCAATCCGCAAAATTTCTGTTGCATCTGAAGGTAGAAACTCGCCCGATTACAACGGTATGCGTACTTTTCCCCTAGCCCGTTCTAGTTATTCGTTTCGAGCAACAGAACTGCGAAAATTTTGAGTTTCTCGAGCGTTTCTCTCCTACAAACTGCCACATCTCGCGAACGGATTGTCCAATCCGCAAAATTTCTGATGCATCTGAAAGTAGAAACTCGCCCGATTACAACTGTATGCGTACTTTTCCCCTAGGCCGTTCTAGTTATTCGTTTCGAGCATCAGAACTGCGAAAATTTTGAGTTTCTCAAGCGTTTCTTACTTCCAAACTGCCATATCTCGCGAACGGATTGACCAATTCGCAAAATTTCTGTTGCATCTGAAAGTAGAAACTCGCCCGATTACAACACTATGCGTACTTTTCCCTTAGGCCGTTCTAGTTATTCGTTTCGAGCAACAGAACTGCGAAAATTTTGAGTTTCTCAAGCGTTGCTTACCTCCAAACTGCCATATCTCGCGAACGGATTGACCAATCCGCAAAATTTCTGTTGCATCTGAAAGTAGAAACTCGCCCGATTACAACGGTGTGCGTACTTTTCCCCTAGGCCGTTCTAGTTATGCTTGTCGAGCATCAGAACTGCGAAAATTTTGAGTTTCTCGAGTGTTTCTTACCTCCAAACTGCCATATCTCGCGAACGGATTGACCAATCCGCAAAATTTCTGTTGCATCTGAAGGTAGAAACTCGCACGATTACAACGGTATGCGTACTATTCCCCTAGGCCGTTCTAGTGATTCGTTTCGAGCATCAGAACTGCGAAAATTTTCAGTTTCTCAAGCGTTTCTTACCTCGAAACTGCCATATCTCGCAAACGGATTGACCAATCCGCAAAATTTCTGTTGCATCTGAAAGTAGAAACTCGCCCGATTACAACGGTATGCGTACTTTTCCCCTAGCCCGTTCTAGTTATTCGTTTCGAGCAACAGAACTGCGAAAATTTTGAGTTTCTCAAGCGTTGCTTACCTCCAAACTGCCATATCTCGCGAACGGATTGACCAATCCGCAAACTTTCTATTGCATCCGAAAGTAGAAACTCGCCCGATTACAACGGTATGCGTACTTTTCCCCTAGCCCGTTCTAGTTATTCGTTTCGAGCAACAGAACTGCGAAAATTTTGAGTTTTTCAAGCGTTGCTTACCTCCAAACTGCCATATCTCGCGAACGGATTGACCAATCCGCAAAATTTCTGTTGCATCTGAAAGTAGAAACTCGCCCGATTACAACGGTATGCGTACTTTTCCCCTAGCCCGTTCTAGTTATTCGTTTCGAGCATCAGAACTGCGAAAATTTTGAGTTTCTCAAGCGTTGCTTACCTCCAAACTGCCATATCTCGCGAACGGATTGACCAATCCGCAAAATTTCTGTTGCATCTGAAAGTAGAAACTCGCCCGATTACAACGGTGTGCGTACTTTTCCCCTAGGCCGTTCTAGTTATTCGTTTCGAGCATCAGAACTGCGAAAATTTTGAGTTTCTCGAGCGTTTCTTACATCCAAACTGCCATATCTCGCGAACGGATTGACCAATCCGCAAAATTTCTGTTGCATCTGAAAGTAGAAACTCGCCCGATTACAACGGTGTTCGTACTTTTCCCCTAGCCCGTTCTAGTTATTCGTTTCGAGCAACAGAACTGCGAAAATTTTGAGTTTTTCAAGCGTTGCTTACCTCCAAACTGCCATATCTCGCGAACGGATTGACCAATCCGCAAAATTTCTGTTGCATCTGAAAGTAGAAACTCGCCCGATTACAACGTTGTGCGTACTTTTCCCCTAGGCCGTTCTAGTTATGCTTGTCGAGCATCAGAACTGCGAAAATTTTGAGTTTCTCTAGCGTTTCTTACCTCCAAACTGCCATATCTCGCGAACGGATTGACCAATCCGCAAAATTTCTGTTGCATCTGAAAGTAGAAACTCGCCCGATTACAACACTATGCGTACTTTTCCCCTAGGCCGTTCTAGTTATTCGTTTCGAGCATCAGAACTGCGAAAATTTTGAGTTTCTCAAGCGTTTCTTACCTCCAAACTGCCATATCTCGCGAACGGATTGACCAATCCGCAAACTTTCTATTGCATCCGAAAGTAGAAACTCGCCCGATTACAACGGTATGCGTACTTTTCCCCTAGCCCGTTCTAGTTATTCGTTTCGAGCAACAGAACTGCGAAAATTTTGAGTTTTTCAAGCGTTGCTTACCTCCAAACTGCCATATCTCGCGAACGGATTGACCAATCCGCAAAATTTCTGTTGCATCTGAAAGTAGAAACTCGCCCGATTACAACGGTGTGCGTACTTTTCCCCTAGGCCGTTCTAGTTATTCGTTTCGAGCATCAGAACTGCGAAAATTTTGAGTTTCTCGAGCGTTTCTTACATCCAAACTGCCATATCTCGCGAACGGATTGACCAATCCGCAAAATTTCTGTTGCATCTGAAAGTAGAAATTCGCCCGATTACAACTGTATGCGTACTTTTCCCCTAGCCCGTTCTAGTTATTCGTTTCGAGCAACAGAACTGCGAAAATTTTGAGTTTCTCAAGCGTTGCTTACCTCCAAAATGCCATATCTCGCGAACGGATTCACCAATCCGCAAAATTTCTGTTGCATCTGAAAGTAGAAACTCGCCCGATTACAACGGTGTGCGTACTTTTCCCCTAGGCCGTTCTAGTTATGCTTGTCGAGCATCAGAACTGCGAAAATTTTGAGTTTCTCAAGCGTTTCTTACATCCAAACTGCCATATCTCGCGAACGGAATGACCAATCCGCAAAATTTCTGTTGCATCTGAAAGTAGAAACTCGCCCGATTACAACGGTGTGCATACTTTTCCCCTAGCCCGTTCTAGTTATTCGTTTCGAGCAACAGAACTGCGAAAATTTTGAGTTTCTCAAGCGTTGCTTACCTCCAAACTACCATATCTCGCGAACGGATTCACCAATCCGCAAAATTTCTGTTGCATCTGAAAGTAGAAATTCGCCCGATTACAACTGTATGCGTACTTTTCCCCTAGCCCGTTCTAGTTATTCGTTTCGAGCAACAGAACTGCGAAAATTTGGAGTTTCTCAAGCGTTGCTTACCTCCAAAATGCCATATCTCGCGAACGGATTCACCAATCCGCAAAATTTCTGTTGCATCTGAAAGTAGAAACTCGCCCGATTACAACGGTGTGCGTACTTTTCCCCTAGGCCGTTCTAGTTATGCTTGTCGAGCATCAGAACTGCGAAAATTTTGAGTTTCTCAAGCGTTTCTTACATCCAAACTGCCATATCTCGCGAACGGAATGACCAATCCGCAAAATTTCTGTTGCATCTGAAAGTAGAAACTCGCCCGATTACAACGGTGTGCGTACTTTTCCCCTAGCCCGTTCTAGTTATTCGTTTCGAGCAACAGAACTGCGAAAATTTTGAGTTTCTCAAGCGTTGCTTACCTCCAAACTACCATATCTCGCGAACGGATTCACCAATCCGCAAAATTTCTGTTGCATCTGAAAGTAGAACCTCGCCCGATTACAACGGTGTGCGTACTTTTCCCCTAGGCCGTTCTAGTTATGCTTGTCGAGCATCAGAACTGCGAAAATTTTGAGTTTCTCAAGCGTTTCTTACCTCCAAACTGCCATATCTCGCGAACGGAATGACCAATCCGCAAAATTTCTGTTGCATCTGAAAGTAGAAACTCGCCCGATTACAACGGTGTGCGTACTTTTCCCCTAGGCCGTTCTTGTTATTCGTTTCGAGCATCAGAACCGCGAAAATTTTGAGTTTCTCAAGCGTTTCTTACATCCAAACTGCCATATCTCGCGAACGGATTGACCAATCCGCAAAATTTCTGTTGCATCCGAAAGTAGAAACTCGCCCGATTACAACGGTATGCGTACTTTTCCCCTAGCCCGTTTTAGTTATTCGTTTCGAGCAACAGAACTGCAAAAATTTTGAGTTTTTCAAGCGTTGCTTACCTCCAAACTGCCATATCTCGCGAACGGATTGACCAATCCGCAAAATTTCTGTTGCATCTGAAAGTAGAAACTCGCCCGATTACAACGGTGTGCGTACTCTTCCCCTAGGCCGTTCTAGTTATGCTTGTCGAGCATCAGAACTGCGAAAATTTTGAGTTTCTCGAGCGTTTCTTACCTCCAAACTGCCATATCTCGCGAACGGATTGACCAATCCGCAAAATTTCTGTTGCATATGAAAGTAGAAACTCGCCCGATTACAACACTATGCGTACTTTTTCCCTAGGCCGTTCTAGTTATTCGTTTCGAGCATCAGAACTGCGAAAATTTTGAGTTTCTCAAGCGTTTCTTACTTCCAAACTGCCATATCTCGCGAACGGATTGAACAACTCGCAAAATTTCTGTTGCATCTGAAGGTAGAAACTCGCCCGATTACAACGGTATGCGTACTTTTCCCCTAGGCCGTTCTAGTTATTCGTTTCGAGCATCAGAACTGCGAAAATTTTGAGTTTCTCAAGCGTTTCTTACTTCCAAACTGCCATATCTCGCGAACGGATTGACCAATCCGCAAAATTTCTGTTGCATCTGAAGGTAGAAACTCGCCCGATTACAACGGTATGCGTACTTTTCCCCTAGGCCGTTCTAGTTATGCTTGTCGAGCATCAGAACTGCGAAAATTTTGAGTTTCTCCAGCGTTTCTTACCTCCAAACTGCCATATCTCGCGAACGGATTGACCAATCCGCAAAATTTCTGTTGCATCTGAAAGTAGAAACTCGCCCGATTACAACGGTGTGCGTACTTTTCCCCTAGGCCGTTCTAGTTATGCTTGTCGAGCATCAGAACTGCGAAAATTTTGAGTTTCTCAAGCGTTTCTTATCTCCAAACTGCCATATCTCGCGAACGGAATGACCAATCCGCAAAATTTCTGTTGCATCTGAAAGTAGAAACTCGCCCGATTACAACGGTGTGCGTACTTTTCCCCTAGGCCGTTCTAGTTATGCTTGTCGAGCATCAGAACTGCGAAAATTTTGAGTTTCTCGAGTGTTTCTTACCTCCAAACTGCCATATCTCGCGAACGGATTGACCAATCCGCAAAATTTCTGTTGCATCTGAAAGTAGAAACTCGCCCGATTACAACACTATGCGTACTTTTTCCCTAGGCCGTTCTAGTTATTCGTTTCGAGCATCAGAACTGCGAAATTTTTGAGTTTCTCAAGCGTTTCTTACTTCCAAACTGCCATATCTCGCGAACGGATTGACCAACCCGCAAAATTTCTGTTGCATCTGAAGGTAGAAACTCGCCCGATTACAACGGTATGCGTACTTTTCCCCTAGGCCGTTCTAGTTATTCGTTTCGAGCATCAGAACTGCGAAAATTTTGAGTTTCTCAAGCGTTTCGTACCTCCAAACTGCCATATCTCGCGAACGGATTGACCAATCCGCAAAATTTCTGTTGCATCTGAAAGTAGAAACACGCCCGATTACAACGGTGTGCGTACTTTTCCCCTAGGCCGTTCTAGTTATTCATTTCGAGCATCAGAACTGCGAAAATTTTGAGTTTCTCAAGCGTTTCTTACTTCCAAACTGCCATATCTCGCGAACGGATTGACCAATCCGCAAAATTTCTGTTGCATCTGAAGGTAGAAACTCGCCCGATTACAACGGTGTGCGTACTTTTCCCCAAGGCCGTTCTAGTTATTCGTTTCGAGCATCAGAACTGCGAAAATTTTGAGTTTTTCAAGCGTTTCTTACCTCCAAACTGCCATATCTCGCGAACGGATTGACCAATCCGCAAAATTTCTGTTGCATCTGAAAGTAGAAACTCGCCCGATTACAACACTATGCGTACTTTTCCCCTAGGCCGTTCTAGTTATTCGTTTCGAGCATCAGAATTGCGAAAATTACGAGTTTCTCAAGCGTTTCTTACCTCCAAACTGCCATAACTCGCGAACGGATTGACCAATCCGCTAAATTTCTCTTGCATCTGAAAGTAGAAACTCGCCCGATTACAACGGTATGCGTACTTTTCCCCTAGCCCGTTCTAGTTATTCGTTTCGAGCAACAGAACTGCGAAAAGTTTGAGTTTTTCAAGCGTTTCTTACCTCCAAACTGCCATATCTCGCGAACGGATTGACCAATCCGCAAAATTTCTGTTGCATCTGAAAGTAGAAACTCGCCCGATTACAACACTATGCGTACTTTTCCCCTAGGCCGTTCTAGTTATTCGTTTCGAGCATCAGAATTGCGAAAATTACGAGTTTCTCAAGCGTTTCTTACCTCCAAACTGCCATAACTCGCGAACGGATTGATCAATCCGCTAAATTTCTCTTGCATCTGAAAGTAGAAACTCGCCCGATTACAACGGTATGCGTACTTTTCCCCTAGCCCGTTCTAGTTATTCGTTTCGAGCAACAGAACTGCGAAAAGTTTGAGTTTTTCAAGCGTTTCTTACATCCAAACTGCCATAACTAGCGAACGGATTGACCAATCCGCAAAATTTCTGTTGCATATGAAAGTAGAAACTCGCCGATTACAACGGTGTGCGTACTTTTCCCCTAGGCCGTTCTAGTTATGCTTGTCGAGCATCAGAACTGCGAAAATTTTGAGTTTCTCGAGCGTTTCTTACCTCCAAACTGCCATATCTCGCGAACGGATTGACCAATTCGCAAAATTTCTGTTGCATCTGAAAGTAGAAACTCGCCCGATTACAACGGTATGCGTACTTTTCCCCTAGCCCGTTCTAGTTATTCGTTTCGAGCAACAGAACTGCGAAAATTTTGAGTTTCTCGAGCGTTTCTCTCCTACAAACTGCCACATCTCGCGAACGGATTGACCAATCCGCAAAATTTCTGTTGCATCTGAAAGTAGAAACTCGCCCGATTACAACGGTGTGCGTACTTTTCCCCTAGGCCGTTCTAGTTATGCTTGTCGAGCATCAGAACTGCGAAAATTTTGAGTTTCTCAAGCGTTTCTTACCTCCAAACTGCCATATCTCGCGAACGGAATGACCAATCCGCAAAATTTCTGTTGCATCTGAAAGTAGAAACTCGCCCGATTACAACGGTGTGCGTACTTTTCCCCTAGGCCGTTCTAGTTATGCTTGTCGAGCATCAGAACTGCGAAAATTTTGAGTTTTTCAAGCGTTTCTTACATCCAAACTGCCATAACTAGCGAACGGATTGACCAATCCGCAAAATTTCTGTTGCATATGAAAGTAGAAACTCGCCGATTACAACGGTGTGCGTACTTTTCCCCTAGGCCGTTCTAGTTATGCTTGTCGAGCATCAGAACTGCGAAAATTTTGAGTTTCTCGAGTGTTTCTTACCTCCAAACTGCCATATCTCGCGAACGGATTGACCAATCCGCAAAATTTCTGTTGCATCTGAAAGTAGAAACTCGCCCGATTACAACGGTGTGCGTACTTTTCCCCTAGGCCGTTCTAGTTATGCTTGTCGAGCATCAGAACTGCGAAAATTTTGAGTTTCTCAAGCGTTTCTTACCTCCAAACTGCCGTATCTCGCGAACGGAATGACCAATCCGCAAAATTTCTGTTGCATCTGAAAGTAGAAACTCGCCCGATTACAACGGTGTGCGTACTTTTCCCCTAGGCCGTTCTAGTTATGCTTGTCGAGCATCAGAACTGCGAAAATTTTGAGTTTCTCGAGTGTTTCTTACCTCCAAACTGCCATATCTCGCGAACGGATTGACCAATCCGCAAAATTTCTGTTGCATCTGAAAGTAGAAACTCGCCCGATTACAACACTATGCGTACTTTTTCCCTAGGCCGTTCTAGTTATTCGTTTCGAGCATCAGAACTGCGAAAATTTTGAGTTTCTCAAGCGTTTCTTACTTCCATACTGCCATATCTCGCGAACGGATTGACCAACCCGCAAAATTTTTGTTGCATCTGAAGGTAGAAACTCGCCCGATTACAACGGTATGCGTACTTTTCCCCTAGGCCGTTCTAGTTATTCGTTTCGAGCATCAGAACTGCGAAAATTTTGAGTTTCTCAAGCGTTTCTTACCTCCAAACTGCCATATCTCGCGAACGGAATGACCAATCCGCAAAATTTCTGTTGCATCTGAAAGTAGAAACTCGCCCGATTACAACGGTGTGCGTACTTTTCCCCTAGGCCGTTCTAGTTATGCTTGTCGAGAATCAGAACTGCGAAAATTTTGAGTTTCTCCAGCGTTTCTTACCTCCAAACTGCCATATCTCGCGAACGGATTGACCAATCCGCAAAATTTCTGTTGCATCTGAAAGTAGAAACTCGCCCGATTACAACGGTGTGCGTACTTTTCCCCTAGGCCGTTCTAGTTATGCTTGTCGAGCATCAGAACTGCGAAAATTTTGAGTTTCTCGAGTGTTTCTTACCTCCAAACTGCCATATCTCGCGAACGGATTGACCAATCCGCAAAATTTCTGTTGCATCTGAAAGTAGAAACTCGCCCGATTACAACACTATGCGTACTTTTTCCCTAGGCCGTTCTAGTTATTCGTTTCGAGCATCAGAACTGCGAAAATTTTGAGTTTCTCAAGCGTTTCTTACTTCCATACTGCCATATCTCGCGAACGGATTGACCAACCCGCAAAATTTTTGTTGCATCTGAAGGTAGAAACTCGCCCGATTACAACGGTATGCGTACTTTTCCCCTAGGCCGTTCTAGTTATTCGTTTCGAGCATCAGAACTGCGAAAATTTTGAGTTTCTCAAGCGTTTCTTACCTCCAAACTGCCATATCTCGCGAACGGAATGACCAATCCGCAAAATTTCTGTTGCATCTGAAAGTAGAAACTCGCCCGATTACAACGGTGTGCGTACTTTTCCCCTAGGCCGTTCTAGTTATGCTTGTCGAGAATCAGAACTGCGAAAATTTTGAGTTTCTCCAGCGTTTCTTACCTCCAAACTGCCATATCTCGCGAACGGATTGACCAATCCGCAAAATTTCTGTTGCATCTGAAAGTAGAAACTCGCCCGATTACAACGGTGTGCGTACTTTTCCCCTAGGCCGTTCTAGTTATGCTTGTCGAGCATCAGAACTGCGAAAATTTTGAGTTTCTCAAGCGTTTCTTACCTCCAAACTGCCATATCTCGCGAACGGAATGACCAATCCGCAAAATTTCTGTTGCATCTGAAAGTAGAAACTCGCCCGATTACAACGGTGTGCGTACTTTTCCCCTAGGCCGTTCTAGTTATGCTTGTCGAGCATCAGAACTGCGAAAATTTTGAGTTTCTCGAGTGTTTCTTACCTCCAAACTGCCATATCTCGCGAACGGATTGACCAATCCGCAAAATTTCTGTTGCATCTGAAGGTAGAAACTCGCACGATTACAAGGGTGTGCGTACTTTTCCCCTAGGCCGTTCTAGTTATTCGTTTCGAGCATCAGAACTGCGAAAATTTTGAGTTTCTCATGCGTTTCTCACCTCCAAACTGCCATATCGCGCGAACGGAATGACCAATCCGCAAAATTTCTGTTGCATCTGAAAGTAGAAACTCGCCCGATTACAACGGTGTGCGTACTTTTCCCCTAGGCCGTTCTAGTTATGCTTGTCGAGCATCAGAACTGCGAAAATTTTGAGTTTCTCGAGTGTTTCTTACCTCCAAACTGCCATATCTCGCGAACGGATTGACCAATCCGCAAAATTTCTGTTGCATCTGAAGGTAGAAACTCGCCCGATTACAACGGTATGCGTACTTTTCCCCTAGGCCGTTCTAGTTATGCTTGTCGAGAATCAGAACTGCGAAAATTTTGAGTTTCTCCAGCGTTTCTTACCTCCAAACTGCCATATCTCGCGAACGGATTGACCAATCCGCAAAATTTCTGTTGCATCTGAAAGTAGAAACTCGCCCGATTACAACGGTGTGCGTACTTTTCCCCTAGGCCGTTCTAGTTATGCTTGTCGAGCATCAGAACTGCGAAAATTTTGAGTTTCTCAAGCGTTTCTTACCTCCAAACTGCCATATCTCGCGAACGGAATGACCAATCCGCAAAATTTCTGTTGCATCTGAAAGTAGAAACTCGCCCGATTACAACGGTGTGCGTACTTTTCCCCTAGGCCGTTCTAGTTATGCTTGTCGAGCATCAGAACTGCGAAAATTTTGAGTTTCTCGAGTGTTTCTTACCTCCAAACTGCCATATCTCGCGAACGGATTGACCAATCCGCAAAATTTCTGTTGCATCTGAAAGTAGAAACTCGCCCGATTACAACACTATGCGTACTTTTTCCCTAGGCCGTTCTAGTTATTCGTTTCGAGCATCAGAACTGCGAAAATTTTGAGTTTCTCAAGCGTTTCTTACTTCCAAACTGCCATATCTCGCGAACGGATTGACCAACCCGCAAAATTTCTGTTGCATCTGAAGGTAGAAACTCGCCCGATTACAACGGTATGCGTACTTTTTCCCTAGGCCGTTCTAGTTATTCGTTTCGAGCATCAGAACTGCGAAAATTTTGAGTTTCTCAAGCGTTTCTTACTTCCATACTGCCATATCTCGCGAACGGATTGACCAACCCGCAAAATTTTTGTTGCATCTGAAGGTAGAAACTCGCCCGATCACAACGGTATGCGTACTTTTCCCCTAGGCCGTTCTAGTTATTCGTTTCGAGCATCAGAACTGCGAAAATTTTGAGTTTCTCAAGCGTTTCGTACCTCCAAACTGCCATATCTCGCGAACGGAATGACCAATCCGCAAAATTTCTGTTGCATCTGAAAGTAGAAACTCGCCCGATTACAACGGTGTGCGTACTTTTCCCCTAGGCCGTTCTAGTTATGCTTGTCGAGCATCAGAACTGCGAAAATTTTGAGTTTCTCAAGCGTTTCTTACCTCCAAACTGCCATATCTCGCGAACGGAATGACCAATCCGCAAAATTTCTGTTGCATCTGAAAGTAGAAACTCGCCCGATTACAACGGTGTGCGTACTTTTCCCCTAGGCCGTTCTAGTTATGCTTGTCGAGCATCAGAACTGCGAAAATTTTGAGTTTCTCGAGTGTTTCTTACCTCCAAACTGCCATATCTCGCGAACGGATTGACCAATCCGCAAAATTTCTGTTGCATCTGAAGGTAGAAACTCGCACGATTACAAGGGTGTGCGTACTTTTCCCCTAGGCCGTTCTAGTTATTCGTTTCGAGCATCAGAACTGCGAAAATTTTGAGTTTCTCATGCGTTTCTCACCTCCAAACTGCCATATCGCGCGAACGGAATGACCAATCCGCAAAATTTCTGTTGCATCTGAAAGTAGAAACTCGCCCGATTACAACGGTGTGCGTACTTTTCCCCTAGGCCGTTCTAGTTATGCTTGTCGAGCATCAGAACTGCGAAAATTTTGAGTTTCTCGAGTGTTTCTTACCTCCAAACTGCCATATCTCGCGAACGGATTGACCAATCCGCAAAATTTCTGTTGCATCTGAAGGTAGAAACTCGCCCGATTACAACGGTATGCGTACTTTTCCCCTAGGCCGTTCTAGTTATGCTTGTCGAGAATCAGAACTGCGAAAATTTTGAGTTTCTCCAGCGTTTCTTACCTCCAAACTGCCATATCTCGCGAACGGATTGACCAATCCGCAAAATTTCTGTTGCATCTGAAAGTAGAAACTCGCCCGATTACAACGGTGTGCGTACTTTTCCCCTAGGCCGTTCTAGTTATGCTTGTCGAGCATCAGAACTGCGAAAATTTTGAGTTTCTCAAGCGTTTCTTACCTCCAAACTGCCATATCTCGCGAACGGAATGACCAATCCGCAAAATTTCTGTTGCATCTGAAAGTAGAAACTCGCCCGATTACAACGGTGTGCGTACTTTTCCCCTAGGCCGTTCTAGTTATGCTTGTCGAGCATCAGAACTGCGAAAATTTTGAGTTTCTCGAGTGTTTCTTACCTCCAAACTGCCATATCTCGCGAACGGATTGACCAATCCGCAAAATTTCTGTTGCATCTGAAAGTAGAAACTCGCCCGATTACAACACTATGCGTACTTTTTCCCTAGGCCGTTCTAGTTATTCGTTTCGAGCATCAGAACTGCGAAAATTTTGAGTTTCTCAAGCGTTTCTTACTTCCAAACTGCCATATCTCGCGAACGGATTGACCAACCCGCAAAATTTCTGTTGCATCTGAAGGTAGAAACTCGCCCGATTACAACGGTATGCGTACTTTTTCCCTAGGCCGTTCTAGTTATTCGTTTCGAGCATCAGAACTGCGAAAATTTTGAGTTTCTCAAGCGTTTCTTACTTCCATACTGCCATATCTCGCGAACGGATTGACCAACCCGCAAAATTTTTGTTGCATCTGAAGGTAGAAACTCGCCCGATCACAACGGTATGCGTACTTTTCCCCTAGGCCGTTCTAGTTATTCGTTTCGAGCATCAGAACTGCGAAAATTTTGAGTTTCTCAAGCGTTTCGTACCTCCAAACTGCCATATCTCGCGAACGGATTGACCAATCCGCAAAATTTCTGTTGCATCTGAAAGTAGAAACTCGCCCGATTACAACACTATGCGTACTTTTCCCCTAGGCCGTTCTAGTTATTCGTTTCGAGCATCAGAACTGCGAAAATTTTGAGTTTCTCAAGCGTTTCTTACTTCCAAACTGCCATATCTCGCGAACGGATTGACCAATCCGCAAAATTTCTGTTGCATCTGAAGGTAGAAACTCGCCCGATTACAACGGTATGCGTACTTTTCCCCTAGGCCGTTCTAGTTATGCTTGTCGAGAATCAGAACTGCGAAAATTTTGAGTTTCTCCAGCGTTTCTTACCTCCAAACTGCCATATCTCGCGAACGGATTGACCAATCCGCAAAATTTCTGTTGCATCTGAAAGTAGAAACTCGCCCGATTACAACGGTGTGCGTACTTTTCCCCTAGGCCGTTCTAGTTATGCTTGTCGAGCATCAGAACTGCGAAAATTTTGAGTTTCTCAAGCGTTTCTTACCTCCAAACTGCCATATCTCGCGAACGGAATGACCAATCCGCAAAATTTCTGTTGCATCTGAAAGTAGAAACTCGCCCGATTACAACGGTGTGCGTACTTTTCCCCTAGGCCGTTCTAGTTATGCTTGTCGAGCATCAGAACTGCGAAAATTTTGAGTTTCTCGAGTGTTTCTTACCTCCAAACTGCCATATCTCGCGAACGGATTGACCAATCCGCAAAATTTCTGTTGCATCTGAAGGTAGAAACTCGCACGATTACAAGGGTGTGCGTACTTTTCCCCTAGGCCGTTCTAGTTATTCGTTTCGAGCATCAGAACTGCGAAAATTTTGAGTTTTTCAAGCGTTTCTTACCTCCAAACTGCCATATCTCGCGAACGGATTGACCAATCCGCAAAATTTCTGTTGCATCTGAAAGTAGAAACTCGCCCGATTACAACGGTGTGCGTACTTTTCCCCTAGGCCGTTCTAGTTATGCTTGTCGAGCATCAGAACTGCGAAAATTTTGAGTTTCTCGAGCGTTTCTTACCTCCAAACTGCCATATCTCGCGAACGGATTGACCAATCCGCAAAATTTCTGTTGCATCTGAAAGTAGAAACACGCCCGATTACAACACTATGCGTACTTTTCCCCTAGGCCGTTCTAGTTATTCGTTTCGAGCATCAGAACTGCGAAAATTTTGAGTTTCTCAAGCGTTTCTTACTTCCAAACTGCCATATCTCGCGAACGGATTGACCAATTCGCAAAATTTCTGTTGCATCTGAAAGTAGAAACTCGCCCGATTACAACACTATGCGTACTTTTCCCCTAGGCCGTTCTAGTTATGCTTGTCGAGCATCAGAACTGCGAAAATTTTGAGTTTCTCAAGCGTTTCTTACCTCCAAACTGCCATATCTCGCGAACGGAATGACCAATCCGCAAAATTTCTGTTGCATCTGAAAGTAGAAACTCGCCCGATTACAACGGTGTGCGTACTTTTCCCCTAGGCCGTTCTAGTTATGCTTGTCGAGCATCAGAACTGCGAAAATTTTGAGTTTCTCGAGTGTTTCTTACCTCCAAACTGCCATATCTCGCGAACGGATTGACCAATCCGCAAAATTTCTGTTGCATCTGAAGGTAGAAACTCGCACGATTACAAGGGTGTGCGTACTTTTCCCCTAGGCCGTTCTAGTTATTCGTTTCGAGCATCAGAACTGCGAAAATTTTGAGTTTTTCAAGCGTTTCTTACCTCCAAACTGCCATATCTCGCGAACGGATTGACCAATCCGCAAAATTTCTGTTGCATCTGAAAGTAGAAACTCGCCCGATTACAACGGTGTGCGTACTTTTCCCCTAGGCCGTTCTAGTTATGCTTGTCGAGCATCAGAACTGCGAAAATTTTGAGTTTCTCGAGCGTTTCTTACCTCCAAACTGCCATATCTCGCGAACGGATTGACCAATCCGCAAAATTTCTGTTGCATCTGAAAGTAGAAACACGCCCGATTACAACACTATGCGTACTTTTCCCCTAGGCCGTTCTAGTTATTCGTTTCGAGCATCAGAACTGCGAAAATTTTGAGTTTCTCAAGCGTTTCTTACTTCCAAACTGCCATATCTCGCGAACGGATTGACCAATTCGCAAAATTTCTGTTGCATCTGAAAGTAGAAACTCGCCCGATTACAACACTATGCGTACTTTTCCCCTAGGCCGTTCTAGTTATTCGTTTCGAGCATCAGAACTGCGAAAATTTTGAGTTTCTCAAGCGTTTCTTACATCCAAACTGCCATAACTCGCGAACGGATTGACCAATCCGCAAAATTTCTGTTGCAGCTGAAAGTAGAAACTCGCCCGATTACAACGGTATGCGTACTTTTCCCCTAGGCCGTTCTGGTTATGCTTGTCGAGCATCAGAACTGCGAAAATTTTGAGTTTTTCAAGCGTTGCTTACCTCCAAACTGCCATATCTCGCGAACGGATTGACCAATCCGCAAAATTTCTGTTGCATCTGAAGGTAGAAACTCGCCCGATTACAACGGTATGCGTACTTTTCCCCTAGCCCGTTCTAGTTATTCGTTTCGAGCAACAGAACTGCGAAAATTTTGAGTTTCTCGAGCGTTTCTCTCCTACAAACTGCCACATCTCGCGAACGGATTGTCCAATCCGCAAAATTTCTGATGCATCTGAAAGTAGAAACTCGCCCGATTACAACTCTATGCGTACTTTTCCCCTAGGCCGTTCTAGTTATTCGTTTCGAGCATCAGAACTGCGAAAATTTTGAGTTTCTCAAGCGTTTCTTACTTCCAAACTGCCATATCTCGCGAACGGATTGACCAATTCGCAAAATTTCTGTTGCATCTGAAAGTAGAAACTCGCCCGATTACAACACTATGCGTACTTTTCCCTTAGGCCGTTCTAGTTATTCGTTTCGAGCAACAGAACTGCGAAAATTTTGAGTTTCTCAAGCGTTGCTTACCTCCAAACTGCCATATCTCGCGAACGGATTGACCAATCCGCAAAATTTCTGTTGCATCTGAAAGTAGAAACTCGCCCGATTTCAACGGTGTGCGTACTTTTCCCCGAGGCCGTTCTAGTTATGCTTGTCGAGCATCAGAACTGCGAAAATTTTGAGTTTCTCGAGCGTTTCTTACCTCCAAACTGCCATATCTCGCGAACGGATTGTCCAATCCGCAAAATTTCTGTTGCATCTGAAAGTAGAAACTCGCCCGATTACAACGGTGTGCGTACTTATCCCCTAGGCCGTTCTAGTTATTCGTTTCGAGCATCAGAACTGCGAAAATTTTGAGTTTCTCAAGCGTTTCTTACTTCCAAACTGCCATATCTCGCGAACGGATTGACCAATCCGCAAAATTTCTGTTGCATCTCAAAGTAGAAACTCGCCCGATTACAACACTATGCGTACTTTTCCCCTAGGCCGTTCTAGATATTCGTTTCGAGCATCAGAACTGCAAAAATTTTGAGTTTCTCAAGCGTTTCTTACCTCCAAACTGCCATATCTCGCGAACGGAATGACCAATCCGCAAAATTTCTGTTGCATCTGAAAGTAGAAATTCGCCCGATTACAACTGTATGCGTACTTTTCCCCTAGCCCGTTCTAGTTATTCGTTTCGAGCAACAGAACTGCGAAAATTTTGAGTTTCTCAAGCGTTGCTTACCTCCAAACTGCCATATCTCGCGAACGGATTCACCAATCCGCAAAATTTCTGTTGCATCTGAAAGTAGAAACTCGCCCGATTACAACGGTGTGCGTACTTTTCCCCTAGGCCGTTCTAGTTATGCTTGTCGAGCATCAGAACTGCGAAAATTTTGAGTTTCTCAAGCGTTTCTTACCTCCAAACTGCCATATCTCGCGAACGGAATGACCAATCCGCAAAATTTCTGTTGCATCTGAAAGTAGAAACTCGCCCGATTACAACGGTGTGCGTACTTTTCCCCTAGCCCGTTCTAGTTATTCGTTTCGAGCAACAGAACTGCGAAAATTTTGAGTTTCTCAAGCGTTGCTTACCTCCAAACTGCCATATCTCGCTAACGGATTCACCAATCCGCAAAATTTCTGTTGCATCTGAAAGTAGAACCTCGCCCGATTACAACGGTGTGCGTACTTTTCCCCTAGGCCGTTCTAGTTATGCTTGTCGAGCATCAGAACTGCGAAAATTTTGAGTTTCTCAAGCGTTTCTTACCTCCAAACTGCCATATCTCGCGAACGAAATGACCAATCCGCAAAATTTCTGTTGCATCTGAAAGTAGAAACTCGCCCGATTACAACGGTGTGCGTACTTTTCCCCTAGGCCGTTCTTGTTATTCGTTTCGAGCATCAGAACCGCGAAAATTTTGTGTTTCTCAAGCGTTTCTTACATCCAAACTGCCATATCTCGCGAACGGATTGACCAATCCGCAAAATTTCTGTTGCATCCGAAAGTAGAAACTCGCCCCATTACAACGGTATGCGTACTTTTCCCCTAGCCCGTTCTAGTTATTCGTCTCGAGCAACAGAACTGCAAAAATTTTGAGTTTTTCAAGCGTTGCTTACATACAAACTGCCATATCTCGCGAACGGATTGACCAATCCGCAAAATTTCTGTTGCATCTGAAAGTAGGAACTCGCCCGATTACAACGGTGTGCGTACTTTTCCCCTAGGCCGTTCTAGTTATGCTTGTCGAGCATCAGAACTGCGAAAATTTTGAGTTTCTCGAGCGTTTCTTACCTCCAAACTGCCATATCTCGCGAACGGATTGACCAATCCGCAAAATTTCTGTTGCATATGAAAGTAGAAACTCGCCCGATTACAACACTATGCGTACTTTTTCCCTAGGCCGTTCTAGTTATTCGTTTCGAGCATCAGAACTGCGAAAATTTTGAGTTTCTCAAGCGTTTCTTACTTCCAAACTGCCATATCTCGCGAACGGATTGAACAACCCGCAAAATTTCTGTTGCATCTGAAGGTAGAAACTCGCCCGATTACAACGGTATGCGTACTTTTCCCCTAGGCCGTTCTAGTTATTCGTTTCGAGCATCAGAACTGCGAAAATTTTGAGTTTCTCAAGCGTTTCGTACCTCCAAACTGCCATATCTCGCGAACGGATTGACCAATCCGCAAAATTTCTGTTGCATCTGAAAGTAGAAACTCGCCCGATTACAACACTATGCGTACTTTTCCCCTAGGCCGTTCTAGTTATTCGTTTCGAGCATCAGAACTGCGAAAATTTTGAGTTTCTCAAGCGTTTCGTACCTCCAAACTGCCATATCTCGCGAACGGATTGACCAATCCGCAAAATTTCTGTTGCATCTGAAGGTAGAAACTCGCCCGATTACAACGGTATGCGTACTTTTCCCCTAGGCCGTTCTAGTTATTCGTTTCGAGCATCAGAACTGCGAAAATTTTGAGTTTCTCAAGCGTTTCTTACCTCCAAACTGCCATATCTCGCGAACGGATTGACCAATCCGCAAAATTTCTGTTGCATCTGAAAGTAGAAACTCGCCCGATTACAACACTATGCGTACTTTTCCCCTAGGCCGTTCTAGTTATTCGTTTCGAGCATCAGAACTGCGAAAATTTTGAGTTTCTCAAGCGTTTCTTACATCCAAACTGCCATAACTCGCGAACGGATTGACCAATCCGCAAAATTTCTGTTGCAGCTGAAAGTAGAAACTCGCCCGATTACAACGGTATGCGTACTTTTCCCCTAGGCCGTTCTGGTTATGCTTGTCGAGCATCAGAACTGCGAAAATTTTGAGTTTTTCAAGCGTTGCTTACCTCCAAACTGCCATATCTCGCGAACGGATTGACCAATCCGCAAAATTTCTGTTGCATCTGAAGGTAGAAACTCGCCCGATTACAACGGTATGCGTACTTTTCCCCGAGGCCGTTCTAGTTATTCGTTTCGAGCATCAGAACTGCGAAAATTTTGAGTTTCTCGAGCGTTTCTCTCCTACAAACTGCCACATCTCGCGAACGGATTGTCCAATCCGCAAAATTTCTGATGCAGCTGAAAGTAGAAACTCGCCCGATTACAACTGTATGCGTACTTTTCCCCTAGCCCGTTCTAGTTATTCGTTTCGAGCAACAGAACTGCGAAAATTTTGAGTTTTTCAAGCGTTGCTTACCTCCAAACTGCCATATCTCGCGAACGGATTGACCAATCCGCAAAATTTCTGTTGCATCTGAAGGTAGAAACTCGCCCGATTACAACGGTATGCGTACTTTTCCCCTAGGCCGTTCTAGTTATTCGTTTCGAGCATCAGAACTGCGAAAATTTTGAGTTTCTCAAGCGTTTCTTACCTCCAAACTGCCATATCTCGCGAACGGATTGACCAATCCGCAAAATTTCTGTTGCATCTGAAAGTAGAAACTCGCCCGATTACAACACTATGCATACTTTTCCCCTAGGCCGTTCTAGTTATTCGTTTCGAGCATCAGAACTGCGAAAATTTTGAGTTTCTCAAGCGTTTCTTACCTCCAAACTGCCATATCTCGCGAACGGATTGACCAATCCGCAAAATTTCTGTTGCATCTGAAAGTAGAAACTCGCCCGATTACAACACTATGCGTACTTTTCCCCTAGGCCGTTCTAGTTATTCGTTTCGAGCATCAGAACTGCGAAAATTTTGAGTTTCTCAAGCGTTTCTTACATCCAAACTGCCATAACTCGCGAACGGATTGACCAATCCGCAAAATTTCTGTTGCAGCTGAAAGTAGAAACTCGCCCGATTACAACGGTATGCGTACTTTTCCCCTAGGCCGTTCTGGTTATGCTTGTCGAGCATCAGAACTGCGAAAATTTTGAGTTTTTCAAGCGTTGCTTACCTCCAAACTGCCATATCTCGCGAACGGATTGACCAATCCGCAAAATTTCTGTTGCATCTGAAGGTAGAAACTCGCCCGATTACAACGGTATGCGTACTTTTCCCCGAGGCCGTTCTAGTTATTCGTTTCGAGCATCAGAACTGCGAAAATTTTGAGTTTCTCGAGCGTTTCTCTCCTACAAACTGCCACATCTCGCGAACGGATTGTCCAATCCGCAAAATTTCTGATGCAGCTGAAAGTAGAAACTCGCCCGATTACAACTGTATGCGTACTTTTCCCCTAGCCCGTTCTAGTTATTCGTTTCGAGCAACAGAACTGCGAAAATTTTGAGTTTTTCAAGCGTTGCTTACCTCCAAACTGCCATATCTCGCGAACGGATTGACCAATCCGCAAAATTTCTGTTGCATCTGAAGGTAGAAACTCGCCCGATTACAACGGTATGCGTACTTTTCCCCTAGGCCGTTCTAGTTATTCGTTTCGAGCATCAGAACTGCGAAAATTTTGAGTTTCTCAAGCGTTTCTTACCTCCAAACTGCCATATCTCGCGAACGGATTGACCAATCCGCAAAATTTCTGTTGCATCTGAAAGTAGAAACTCGCCCGATTACAACACTATGCATACTTTTCCCCTAGGCCGTTCTAGTTATTCGTTTCGAGCATCAGAACTGCGAAAATTTTGAGTTTCTCAAGCGTTTCTTACCTCCAAACTGCCATATCTCGCGAACGGATTGACCAATCCGCAAAATTTCTGTTGCATCTGAAAGTAGAAACTCGCCCGATTACAACGGTGTGCGTACTTTTCCCCTAGGCCGTTCTAGTTATGCTTGTCGAGCAACAGAACTGCGAAAATTTTGAGTTTCTCGAGCGTTTCTTACCTCCAAACTGCCATATCTCGCGAACGGATTGACCAATCCGCAAAATTTCTGTTGCATCTGAAAGTAGAAACTCGCCCGATTACAACGGTGTGCGTACTTATCTCCTAGGCCGTTCTAGTTATTCGTTTCGAGCATCAGAACTGCGAAAATTTTGAGTTTCTCAAGCGTTTCTTACTTCCAAACTGCCATATCTCGCGAACGGATTGACCAATCCGCAAAATTTCTGTTGCATCTCAAAGTAGAAACTCGCCCGATTACAACACTATGCGTACTTTTCCCCTAGGCCGTTCTAGATATTCGTTTCGAGCATCAGAACTGCAAAAATTTTGAGTTTCTCAAGCGTTTCTTACCTCCAAACTGCCATATCTCGCGAACGGAATGACCAATCCGCAAAATTTCTGTTGCGTCTGAAAGTAGAAATTCGCCCGATTACAACTGTATGCGTACTTTTCCCCTAGCCCGTTCTAGTTATTCGTTTCGAGCAACAGAACTGCGAAAATTTTGAGTTTCTCAAGCGTTGCTTACCTCCAAACTGCCATATCTCGCGAACGGATTCACCAATCCGCAAAATTTCTGTTGCATCTGAAAGTAGAAACTCGCCCGATTACAACGGTGTGCGTACTTTTCCCCTAGGCCGTTCTAGTTATGCTTGTCGAGCATCAGAACTGCGAAAATTTTGAGTTTCTCAAGCGTTTCTTACCTCCAAACTGCCATATCTCGCGAACGGAATGACCAATCCGCAAAATTTCTGTTGCATCTGAAAGTAGAAACTCGCCCGATTACAACACTATGCGTACTTTTCCCCTAGGCCGTTCTAGTTATTCGTTTCGAGCATCAGAACTGCGAAAATTTTGAGTTTCTCAAGCGTTTCGTACCTCCAAACTGCCATATCTCGCGAACGGATTGACCAATCCGCAAAATTTCTGTTGCATCTGAAGGTAGAAACTCGCCCGATTACAACGGTATGCGTACTTTTCCCCTAGGCCGTTCTAGTTATTCGTTTCGAGCATCAGAACTGCGAAAATTTTGAGTTTCTCAAGCGTTTCTTACTTCCAAACTGCCATATCTCGCGAACGGATTGAACAACCCGCAAAATTTCTGTTGCATCTGAAGGTAGAAACTCGCCCGATTACAACGGTATGCGTACTTTTCCCCTAGGCCGTTCTAGTTATTCGTTTCGAGCATCAGAACTGCGAAAATTTTGAGTTTCTCAAGCGTTTCGTACCTCCAAACTGCCATATCTCGCGAACGGATTGACCAATCCGCAAAATTTCTGTTGCATCTGAAAGTAGAAACTCGCCCGATTACAACACTATGCGTACTTTTCCCCTAGGCCGTTCTAGTTATTCGTTTCGAGCATCAGAACTGCGAAAATTTTGAGTTTCTCAAGCGTTTCGTACCTCCAAACTGCCATATCTCGCGAACGGATTGACCAATCCGCAAAATTTCTGTTGCATCTGAAGGTAGAAACTCGCCCGATTACAACGGTATGCGTACTTTTCCCCTAGGCCGTTCTAGTTATTCGTTTCGAGCATCAGAACTGCGAAAATTTTGAGTTTCTCAAGCGTTTCTTACCTCCAAACTGCCATATCTCGCGAACGGATTGACCAATCTGCAAAATTTCTGTTGCATCTGAAAGTAGAAACTCGCCCGATTACAACACTATGCGTACTTTTCCCCTAGGCCGTTCTAGTTATTCGTTTCGAGCATCAGAACTGCGAAAATTTTGAGTTTCTCAAGCGTTTCTTACCTCCAAACTGCCATATCTCGCGAACGGATTGACCAATCCGCAAAATTTCTGTTGCATCTGAAAGTAGAAACTCGCCCGATTACAACGGTGTGCGTACTTTTCCCCTAGGCCGTTCTAGTTATGCTTGTCGAGCAACAGAACTGCGAAAATTTTGAGTTTCTCGAGCGTTTCTTACCTCCAAACTGCCATATCTCGCGAACGGATTGACCAATCCGCAAAATTTCTGTTGCATCTGAAAGTAGAAACTCGCCCGATTACAACGGTGTGCGTACTTATCCCCTAGGCCGTTCTAGTTATTCGTTTCGAGCATCAGAACTGCGAAAATTTTGAGTTTCTCAAGCGTTTCTTACTTCCAAACTGCCATATCTCGCGAACGGATTGACCAATCCGCAAAATTTCTGTTGCATCTCAAAGTAGAAACTCGCCCGATTACAACACTATGCGTACTTTTCCCCTAGGCCGTTCTAGATATTCGTTTCGAGCATCAGAACTGCAAAAATTTTGAGTTTCTCAAGCGTTTCTTACCTCCAAACTGCCATATCTCGCGAACGGAATGACCAATCCGCAAAATTTCTGTTGCATCTGAAAGTAGAAATTCGCCCGATTACAACTGTATGCGTACTTTTCCCCTAGCCCGTTCTAGTTATTCGTTTCGAGCAACAGAACTGCGAAAATTTTGAGTTTCTCAAGCGTTGCTTACCTCCAAACTGCCATATCTCGCGAACGGATTCACCAATCCGCAAAATTTCTGTTGCATCTGAAAGTAGAAACTCGCCCGATTACAACGGTGTGCGTACTTTTCCCCTAGGCCGTTCTAGTTATGCTTGTCGAGCATCAGAACTGCGAAAATTTTGAGTTTCTCAAGCGTTTCTTACCTCCAAACTGCCATATCTCGCGAACGGAATGACCAATCCGCAAAATTTCTGTTGCATCTGAAAGTAGAAACTCGCCCGATTACAACACTATGCGTACTTTTCCCCTAGGCCGTTCTAGTTATTCGTTTCGAGCATCAGAACTGCGAAAATTTTGAGTTTCTCAAGCGTTTCGTACCTCCAAACTGCCATATCTCGCGAACGGATTGACCAATCCGCAAAATTTCTGTTGCATCTGAAGGTAGAAACTCGCCCGATTACAACGGTATGCGTACTTTTCCCCTAGGCCGTTCTAGTTATTCGTTTCGTGCATCAGAACTGCGAAAATTTTGAGTTTCTCAAGCGTTTCTTACTTCCAAACTGCCATATCTCGCGAACGGATTGAACAACCCGCAAAATTTCTGTTGCATCTGAAGGTAGAAACTCGCCCGATTACAACGGTATGCGTACTTTTCCCCTAGGCCGTTCTAGTTATTCGTTTCGAGCATCAGAACTGCGAAAATTTTGAGTTTCTCAAGCGTTTCGTACCTCCAAACTGCCATATCTCGCGAACGGATTGACCAATCCGCAAAATTTCTGTTGCATCTGAAAGTAGAAACTCGCCCGATTACAACACTATGCGTACTTTTCCCCTAGGCCGTTCTAGTTATTCGTTTCGAGCATCAGAACTGCGAAAATTTTGAGTTTCTCAAGCGTTTCGTACCTCCAAACTGCCATATCTCGCGAACGGATTGACCAATCCGCAAAATTTCTGTTGCATCTGAAGGTAGAAACTCGCCCGATTACAACGGTATGCGTACTTTTCCCCTAGGCCGTTCTAGTTATTCGTTTCGAGCATCAGAACTGCGAAAATTTTGAGTTTCTCAAGCGTTTCTTACCTCCAAACTGCCATATCTCGCGAACGGATTGACCAATCCGCAAAATTTCTGTTGCATCTGAAAGTAGAAACTCGCCCGATTACAACACTATGCGTACTTTTCCCCTAGGCCGTTCTAGTTATTCGTTTCGAGCATCAGAACTGCGAAAATTTTGAGTTTCTCAAGCGTTTCTTACATCCAAACTGCCATAACTCGCGAACGGATTGACCAATCCGCAAAATTTCTGTTGCAGCTGAAAGTAGAAACTCGCCCGATTACAACGGTATGCGTACTTTTCCCCTAGGCCGTTCTGGTTATGCTTGTCGAGCATCAGAACTGCGAAAATTTTGAGTTTTTCAAGCGTTGCTTACCTCCAAACTGCCATATCTCGCGAACGGATTGACCAATCCGCAAAATTTCTGTTGCATCTGAAGGTAGAAACTCGCCCGATTACAACGGTATGCGTACTTTTCCCCGAGGCCGTTCTAGTTATTCGTTTCGAGCATCAGAACTGCGAAAATTTTGAGTTTCTCGAGCGTTTCTCTCCTACAAACTGCCACATCTCGCGAACGGATTGTCCAATCCGCAAAATTTCTGATGCAGCTGAAAGTAGAAACTCGCCCGATTACAACTGTATGCGTACTTTTCCCCTAGCCCGTTCTAGTTATTCGTTTCGAGCAACAGAACTGCGAAAATTTTGAGTTTTTCAAGCGTTGCTTACCTCCAAACTGCCATATCTCGCGAACGGATTGACCAATCCGCAAAATTTCTGTTGCATCTGAAGGTAGAAACTCGCCCGATTACAACGGTATGCGTACTTTTCCCCTAGGCCGTTCTAGTTATTCGTTTCGAGCATCAGAACTGCGAAAATTTTGAGTTTCTCAAGCGTTTCTTACCTCCAAACTGCCATATCTCGCGAACGGATTGACCAATCCGCAAAATTTCTGTTGCATCTGAAAGTAGAAACTCGCCCGATTACAACACTATGCATACTTTTCCCCTAGGCCGTTCTAGTTATTCGTTTCGAGCATCAGAACTGCGAAAATTTTGAGTTTCTCAAGCGTTTCTTACCTCCAAACTGCCATATCTCGCGAACGGATTGACCAATCCGCAAAATTTCTGTTGCATCTGAAAGTAGAAACTCGCCCGATTACAACGGTGTGCGTACTTTTCCCCTAGGCCGTTCTAGTTATGCTTGTCGAGCAACAGAACTGCGAAAATTTTGAGTTTCTCGAGCGTTTCTTACCTCCAAACTGCCATATCTCGCGAACGGATTGACCAATCCGCAAAATTTCTGTTGCATCTGAAAGTAGAAACTCGCCCGATTACAACGGTGTGCGTACTTATCCCCTAGGCCGTTCTAGTTATTCGTTTCGAGCATCAGAACTGCGAAAATTTTGAGTTTCTCAAGCGTTTCTTACTTCCAAACTGCCATATCTCGCGAACGGATTGACCAATCCGCAAAATTTCTGTTGCATCTCAAAGTAGAAACTCGCCCGATTACAACACTATGCGTACTTTTCCCCTAGGCCGTTCTAGTTATTCGTTTCGAGCATCAGAACTGCGAAAATTTTGAGTTTCTCAAGCGTTTCGTACCTCCAAACTGCCATATCTCGCGAACGGATTGACCAATCCGCAAAATTTCTGTTGCATCTGAAGGTAGAAACTCGCCCGATTACAACGGTATGCGTACTTTTCCCCTAGGCCGTTCTAGTTATTCGTTTCGAGCATCAGAACTGCGAAAATTTTGAGTTTCTCAAGCGTTTCTTACTTCCAAACTGCCATATCTCGCGAACGGATTGAACAACCCGCAAAATTTCTGTTGCATCTGAAGGTAGAAACTCTCCCGATTACAACGGTATGCGTACTTTTCCCCTAGGCCGTTCTAGTTATTCGTTTCGAGCATCAGAACTGCGAAAATTTTGAGTTTCTCAAGCGTTTCGTACCTCCAAACTGCCATATCTCGCGAACGGATTGACCAATCCGCAAAATTTCTGTTGCATCTGAAAGTAGAAACTCGCCCGATTACAACACTATGCGTACTTTTCCCCTAGGCCGTTCTAGTTATTCGTTTCGAGCATCAGAACTGCGAAAATTTTGAGTTTCTCAAGCGTTTCGTACCTCCAAACTGCCATATCTCGCGAACGGATTGACCAATCCGCAAAATTTCTGTTGCATCTGAAGGTAGAAACTCGCCCGATTACAACGGTATGCGTACTTTTCCCCTAGGCCGTTCTAGTTATTCGTTTCGAGCATCAGAACTGCGAAAATTTTGAGTTTCTCAAGCGTTTCTTACCTCCAAACTGCCATATCTCGCGAACGGATTGACCAATCCGCAAAATTTCTGTTGCATCTGAAAGTAGAAACTCGCCCGATTACAACACTATGCGTACTTTTCCCCTAGGCCGTTCTAGTTATTCGTTTCGAGCATCAGAACTGCGAAAATTTTGAGTTTCTCAAGCGTTTCTTACATCCAAACTGCCATAACTCGCGAACGGATTGACCAATCCGCAAAATTTCTGTTGCAGCTGAAAGTAGAAACTCGCCCGATTACAACGGTATGCGTACTTTTCCCCTAGGCCGTTCTGGTTATGCTTGTCGAGCATCAGAACTGCGAAAATTTTGAGTTTTTCAAGCGTTGCTTACCTCCAAACTGCCATATCTCGCGAACGGATTGACCAATCCGCAAAATTTCTGTTGCATCTGAAGGTAGAAACTCGCCCGATTACAACGGTATGCGTACTTTTCCCCGAGGCCGTTCTAGTTATTCGTTTCGAGCATCAGAACTGCGAAAATTTTGAGTTTCTCGAGCGTTTCTCTCCTACAAACTGCCACATCTCGCGAACGGATTGTCCAATCCGCAAAATTTCTGATGCAGCTGAAAGTAGAAACTCGCCCGATTACAACTGTATGCGTACTTTTCCCCTAGCCCGTTCTAGTTATTCGTTTCGAGCAACAGAACTGCGAAAATTTTGAGTTTTTCAAGCGTTGCTTACCTCCAAACTGCCATATCTCGCGAACGGATTGACCAATCCGCAAAATTTCTGTTGCATCTGAAGGTAGAAACTCGCCCGATTACAACGGTATGCGTACTTTTCCCCTAGGCCGTTCTAGTTATTCGTTTCGAGCATCAGAACTGCGAAAATTTTGAGTTTCTCAAGCGTTTCTTACCTCCAAACTGCCATATCTCGCGAACGGATTGACCAATCCGCAAAATTTCTGTTGCATCTGAAAGTAGAAACTCGCCCGATTACAACACTATGCATACTTTTCCCCTAGGCCGTTCTAGTTATTCGTTTCGAGCATCAGAACTGCGAAAATTTTGAGTTTCTCAAGCGTTTCTTACCTCCAAACTGCCATATCTCGCGAACGGATTGACCAATCCGCAAAATTTCTGTTGCATCTGAAAGTAGAAACTCGCCCGATTACAACGGTGTGCGTACTTTTCCCCTAGGCCGTTCTAGTTATGCTTGTCGAGCAACAGAACTGCGAAAATTTTGAGTTTCTCGAGCGTTTCTTACCTCCAAACTGCCATATCTCGCGAACGGATTGACCAATCCGCAAAATTTCTGTTGCATCTGAAAGTAGAAACTCGCCCGATTACAACGGTGTGCGTACTTATCCCCTAGGCCGTTCTAGTTATTCGTTTCGAGCATCAGAACTGCGAAAATTTTGAGTTTCTCAAGCGTTTCTTACTTCCAAACTGCCATATCTCGCGAACGGATTGACCAATCCGCAAAATTTCTGTTGCATCTCAAAGTAGAAACTCGCCCGATTACAACACTATGCGTACTTTTCCCCTAGGCCGTTCTAGATATTCGTTTCGAGCATCAGAACTGCAAAAATTTTGAGTTTCTCAAGCGTTTCTTACCTCCAAACTGCCATATCTCGCGAACGGAATGACCAATCCGCAAAATTTCTGTTGCATCTGAAAGTAGAAATTCGCCCGATTACAACTGTATGCGTACTTTTCCCCTAGCCCGTTCTAGTTATTCGTTTCGAGCAACAGAACTGCGAAAATTTTGAGTTTCTCAAGCGTTGCTTACCTCCAAACTGCCATATCTCGCGAACGGATTCACCAATCCGCAAAATTTCTGTTGCATCTGAAAGTAGAAACTCGCCCGATTACAACGGTGTGCGTACTTTTCCCCTAGGCCGTTCTAGTTATGCTTGTCGAGCATCAGAACTGCGAAAATTTTGAGTTTCTCAAGCGTTTCTTACCTCCAAACTGCCATATCTCGCGAACGGAATGACCAATCCGCAAAATTTCTGTTGCATCTGAAAGTAGAAACTCGCCCGATTACAACGGTGTGCGTACTTTTCCCCTAGCCCGTTCTTGTTATTCGTTTCGAGCATCAGAACCGCGAAAATTTTGAGTTTCTCAAGCGTTTCTTACATCCAAACTGCCATATCTCGCGAACGGATTGACCAATCCGCAAAATTTCTGTTGCATCCGAAAGTAGAAACTCGCCCCATTACAACGGTATGCGTACTTTTCCCCTAGCCCGTTCTAGTTATTCGTTTCGAGCAACAGAACTGCAAAAATTTTGAGTTTTTCAAGCGTTGCTTACCTACAAACTGCCATATCTCGCGAACGGATTGACCAATCCGCAAAATTTCTGTTGCATCTGAAAGTAGGAACTCGCCCGATTACAACGGTGTGCGTACTTTTCCCCTAGGCCGTTCTAGTTATGCTTGTCGAGCATCAGAACTGCGAAAATTTTGAGTTTCTCGAGCGTTTCTTACCTCCAAACTGCCATATCTCGCGAACGGATTGACCAATCCGCAAAATTTCTGTTGCATATGAAAGTAGAAACTCGCCCGATTACAACACTATGCGTACTTTTTCCCTAGGCCGTTCTAGTTATTCGTTTCGAGCATCAGAACTGCGAAAATTTTGAGTTTCTCAAGCGTTTCTTACTTCCAAACTGCCATATCTCGCGAACGGATTGAACAACCCGCAAAATTTCTGTTGCATCTGAAGGTAGAAACTCGCCCGATTACAACGGTATGCGTACTTTTCCCCTAGGCCGTTCTAGTTATTCGTTTCGAGCATCAGAACTGCGAAAATTTTGAGTTTCTCAAGCGTTTCGTACCTCCAAACTGCCATATCTCGCGAACGGATTGACCAATCCGCAAAATTTCTGTTGCATCTGAAAGTAGAAACTCGCCCGATTACAACACTATGCGTACTTTTCCCCTAGGCCGTTCTAGTTATTCGTTTCGAGCATCAGAACTGCGAAAATTTTGAGTTTCTCAAGCGTTTCGTACCTCCAAACTGCCATATCTCGCGAACGGATTGACCAATCCGCAAAATTTCTGTTGCATCTGAAGGTAGAAACTCGCCCGATTACAACGGTATGCGTACTTTTCCCCTAGGCCGTTCTAGTTATTCGTTTCGAGCATCAGAACTGCGAAAATTTTGAGTTTCTCAAGCGTTTCTTACCTCCAAACTGCCATATCTCGCGAACGGATTGACCAATCCGCAAAATTTCTGTTGCATCTGAAAGTAGAAACTCGCCCGATTACAACACTATGCGTACTTTTCCCCTAGGCCGTTCTAGTTATTCGTTTCGAGCATCAGAACTGCGAAAATTTTGAGTTTCTCAAGCGTTTCTTACCTCCAAACTGCCATATCTCGCGAACGGATTGACCAATCCGCAAAATTTCTGTTGCATCTGAAAGTAGAAACTCGCCCGATTACAACTGTATGCGTACTTTTCCCCTAGCCCGTTCTAGTTATTCGTTTCGAGCAACAGAACTGCGAAAATTTTGAGTTTCTCAAGCGTTGCTTACCTCCAAACTGCCATATCTCGCGAACGGATTCACCAATCCGCAAAATTTCTGTTGCATCTGAAAGTAGAAACTCGCCCGATTACAACGGTGTGCGTACTTTTCCCCTAGGCCGTTCTAGTTATGCTTGTCGAGCATCAGAACTGCGAAAATTTTGAGTTTCTCAAGCGTTTCTTACCTCCAAACTGCCATATCTCGCGAACGGAATGACCAATCCGCAAAATTTCTGTTGCATCTGAAAGTAGAAACTCGCCCGATTACAACGGTGTGCGTACTTTTCCCCTAGGCCGTTCTAGTTATTCGTTTCGAGCATCAGAACTGTGAAAATTTTGAGTTTCTCAACCGTTTCTTACCTCCAAACTGCCATATCTCGCGAACGGATTGACCAATCCGCAAAATTTCTGATGCATCTGAAAGTAGAAACTCGCCCAATTGAAACGGTATGTGTGCTTTTCTCCTGGGCCATTCTAGTTATTCGTTTCGAGCATCAGAACTGTGCAAATTTTGAGTTTCTCAACCGTTTCTTACCTCCAAACTGCCGTATCTCGTGAACAGATTTTCCAATCCGCAAAATTTCTGTTGCATCTGAAAGTAGAAACTCGTCCGATTACAACGGTATGCGTACTTTTCCCCTAGGCCGTTCTAGTGATTCGTTTCGAGCATCAGAACTGCGAAAATTTTGAGTTTCTCAAGCGTTTCTTACATCCAAACTGCCATATCTCGCGAACGGATTGACCAATCCGCAATATTTCTGTTGCATCTGAAAGTAGAAACTCGCCCGATTACAACGGTATGCGTACTTTTCCCCTAGGCCGTTCTAGTTATGCTTGTCGAGCATCAGAACTGCGAAAATTTTGAGTTTCTCAAGCGTTTCTTACCTCCAAACTGCCATATCTCGCGAACGGTTTGAAGAATCCGCAAAATTTCTGTTGCATCTGAAAGTAGAAACTCGCCCGATTACAACTGTATGCGTACTTTTCCCCTAGCCCGTTCTAGTTATTCGTTTCGAGCAACAGAACTGCGAAAATTTTGAGTTTCTCAAGCGTTTCTTGCATCCAAACTGCCATATCTCGCGAACGGATTGACCAATCCGCAAAATTTCTGTTGCATCTGAAAGTAGAAGCTCGCCCGATTACAACGGTATGCGTACTATTCCCCGAGGCCGTTCTAGTGATTCGTTTCGAGCATCAGAACTGCGAAAATTTTGAGTTTCTCAAGCGTTTCTTACATCCAAACTGCCATATCTCGCGAACGGATTGACCAATCCGCAAAATTTCTGTTGCATCTTAAAGTAGAAACTCGCCCGATTACAACGGTATGCGTACTATTCCCCTAGGCCGTTCTAGTGATTCGTTTCGAGCATCAGAACTGCGAAAATTTTCAGTTTCTCAAGCGTTTCTTACCTCGAAACTGCCATATCTCGCGAACGGATTGACCAATCCGCAAAATTTCTGTTGCATCTGAAAGTAGAAACTCGCCCGATTACAACGGTATGCGTACTTTTCCCCTAGCCCGTTCTAGTTATTCGTTTCGAGTAACAGAACTGCGAAAATTTTGAGTTTCTCAAGCGTTGCTTACCTCCAAACTGCCATATCTCGCGAACGGATTGACCAATCCGCAAAATTTCTGTTGCATCTGAAGGTAGAAACTCGCCCGATTACAACGGTATGCGTACTTTTCCCCTAGGCCGTTCTAGTTATTCGTTTCGAGCATCAGAACTGCGAAAATTTTGAGTTTCTCAAGCGTTTCTCACCTACAAACTACCACATCTCGCGAACGGATTGTCCAATCCGCAAAATTTCTGATGCATCTGAAAGTAGAAACTCGCCCGATTACAACGGTATGCGTACTTTTCCCCTAGCCCGTTCTAGTTATTCGTTTCGAGCAACAGAACTGCGAAAATTTTGAGTTTCTCAAGCGTTGCTTACCTCCAAACTGCCATATCTCGCGAACGGATTGACCAATCCGCAAAATTTCTGTTGCATCTGAAGGTAGAAACTCGCCCGATTACAACGGTATGCGTATTTTTCCCCTAGGCCGTTCTATTTATTCGTTTCGAGCATCAGAACTGCGAAAATTTTGAGTTTCTCAAGCGTTTCTTACATCCAAACTGCCATATCTCGCGAAAGGATTGACCAATCCGCAAAATTTCTGTTGCATCTGAAGGTCGAAACTCGCCCGATTACAATGGTATGCGTACTTTTCCCCTAGGCCGTTCTAGTTATTCGTTTCGAGCATCAGAACTGCGAAAATTTTGAGTTCCTCAAGCGTTTCTTACCTCCAAACTGCCATACCTCGCGAACGGATTGACCAATCCGCAAAATTTCTGTTGCATCTGAAAGTAGAAACTCGCCCGATTACAACACTATGCGTACTTTTCCCCTAGGCCGTTCTAGTTATTCGTTTCGAGCATCAGAACTGCGAAAATTTTGAGTTTCTCAACCGTTTCTTACCTCCAAACTGCCATATCTCGCGAACGGATTGACCAATCCGCAAAATTTCTGATGCATCTGAAAGTAGAAACTCGCCCAATTGAAACGGTATGTGTGCTTTTCTCCTGGGCCATTCTAGTTATTCGTTTCGAGCATCAGAACTGTGCAAATTTTGAGTTTCTCAACCGTTTCTTACCTCCAAACTGCCGTATCTCGTGAACAGATTTTCCAATCCGCAAAATTTCTGTTGCATCTGAAAGTAGAAACTCGTCCGATTACAACGGTATGCGTACTTTTCCCCTAGGCCGTTCTAGTTATTCGTTTCGAGCATCAGAACTGTGAAAATTTTTAGTTTCTCAAGCGTTTCTTTCTTCCAAACTGCCATATCTCGCGAACGGTTTGACCAATCCGCAATATTTCTGTTGCATCTGAAAGTAGAAACTCGCCCGATTACAACGGTATGCGTACTTTTCCCCTAGGCCGTTCTAGTTATGCTTGTCGAGCATCAGAACTGCGAAAATTTTGAGTTTCTCAAGCGTTTCTTACCTCCAAACTGCCATATCTCGCGAACGGTTTGAAGAATCCGCAAAATTTCTGTTGCATCTGAAAGTAGAAACTCGCCCGATTACAACTGTATGCGTACTTTTCCCCTAGCCCGTTCTAGTTATTCGTTTCGAGCAACAGAACTGCGAAAATTTTGAGTTTCTCAAGCGTTTCTTACATCCAAACTGCCATATCTCGCGAACGGATTGACCAATCCGCAAAATTTCTGTTGCATCTGAAAGTAGAAGCTCGCCCGATTACAACGGTATGCGTACTATTCCCCTAGGCCGTTCTAGTGATTCGTTTCGAGCATCAGAACTGCGAAAATTTTGAGTTTCTCAAGCGTTTCTTACATCCAAACTGCCATATCTCGCGAACGGATTGACCAATCCGCAAAATTTCTGTTGCATCTTAAAGTAGAAACTCGCCCGATTACAACGGTATGCGTACTATTCCCCTAGGCCGTTCTAGTGATTCGTTTCGAGCATCAGAACTGCGAAAATTTTCAGTTTCTCAAGCGTTTCTTACCTCGAAACTGCCATATCTCGCGAACGGATTGACCAATCCGCAAAATTTCTGTTGCATCTGAAAGTAGAAACTCGCCCGATTACAACGGTATGCGTACTTTTCCCCTAGCCCGTTCTAGTTATTCGTTTCGAGCAACAGAACTGCGAAAATTTTGAGTTTCTCAAGCGTTGCTTACCTCCAAACTGCCATATCTCGCGAACGGATTGACCAATCCGCAAAATTTCTGTTGCATCTGAAGGTAGAAACTCGCCCGATTACAACGGTATGCGTACTTTTCCCCTAGGCCGTTCTAGTTATTCGTTTCGAGCATCAGAACTGCGAAAATTTTGAGTTTCTCAAGCGTTTCTCACCTACAAACTACCACATCTCGCGAACGGATTGTCCAATCCGCAAAATTTCTGATGCGTCTGAAAGTAGAAACTCGCCCGATTACAACGGTATGCGTACTTTTCCCCTAGCCCGTTCTAGTTATTCGTTTCGAGCAACAGAACTGCGAAAATTTTGAGTTTCTCAAGCGTTGCTTACCTCCAAACTGCCATATCTCGCGAACGGATTGACCAATCCGCAAAATTTCTGTTGCATCTGAAGGTAGAAACTCGCCCGATTACAACGGTATGCGTATTTTTCCCCTAGGCCGTTCTATTTATTCGTTTCGAGCATCAGAACTGCGAAAATTTTGAGTTTCTCAAGCGTTTCTTACATCCAAACTGCCATATCTCGCGAAAGGATTGACCAATCCGCAAAATTTCTGTTGCATCTGAAGGTCGAAACTCGCCCGATTACAATGGTATGCGTACTTTTCCCCTAGGCCGTTCTAGTTATTCGTTTCGAGCATCAGAACTGCGAAAATTTTGAGTTCCTCAAGCGTTTCTTACCTCCAAACTGCCATACCTCGCGAACGGATTGACCAATCCGCAAAATTTCTGTTGCATCTGAAAGTAGAAACTCGCCCGATTACAACACTATGCGTACTTTTCCCCTAGGCCGTTCTAGTTATTCGTTTCGAGCATCAGAACTGCGAAAATTTTGAGTTTCTCAAGCGTTTCTTACTTCCAAACTGCCATATCTCGCGAACGGATTGACCAATCCGCAAAATTTCTGTTGCATCTGAAAGTAGAAACTCGCCCGATTACAACACTATGCGTACTTTTCCCCTAGGCCGTTCTAGTTATTCGTTTCGAGCATCAGAACTGCGAAAATTTTGAGTTCCTCAAGCGTTTCTTACCTCCAAACTGCCATACCTCGCGAACGGATTGACCAATCCGCAAAATTTCTGTTGCATCTGAAAGTAGAAACTCGCCCGATTACAACACTATGCGTACTTTTCCCCTAGGCCGTTCTAGTTATTCGTTTCGAGCATCAGAACTGTGAAAATTTTGAGTTTCTCAACCGTTTCTTACCTCCGAACTGCCATATCTCGCGAACGGATTGACCAATCCGCAAAATTTCTGTTGCATCTGAAAGTAGAAACTCGCCCGATTACAACTGTATGCGTACTTTTCCCCTAGGCCGTTCTAGTTATGCTTGTCGAGCATCAGAACTGCGAAAATTTTGAGTTTCTCAAGCGTTTCTTACCTCCAAACTGCCATATCTCGCGAACGGATTGACCAATCCGCAAAATTTCTGTTGCATCTGAAAGAATAAACTCGCCCGATTACAACGGTATGCGTACTTTTCCCCTAGGCCGTTCTATTTATTCGTTTCGAGCATCAGAACTGCGAAAATTTTGAGTTTCTCAAGCGTTTCTTACTTCCAAACTGCCATATCTAGCGAAAGGATTGACCAATCCGCAAAATTTCTGTTGCATCTGAAGGTCGAAACTCGCCCGATTACAACGGTATGCGTACTTTTCCCCTAGGCCGTTCTAGTTATTCGTTTCGAGCATCAGAACTGCAAAAATTTTGAGTTTCTCAAGCGTTTCTTACCTCCAAACTGCCATACCTCGCGAACGGATTGACCAATCCGCAAAATTTCTGTTGCATCTGAAAGTAGAAACTCGCCCGATTACAACACTATGCGTACTTTTCCCCTAGGCCGTTCTAGTTATTCGTTTCGAGCATCAGAACTGCGAAAATTTTGAGTTTCTCAAGCGTTTCTTACTTCCAAACTGCCATATCTCGCGAACGGATTGACCAATCCGCAAAATTTCTGTTGCATCTGAAGGTAGAAACTCGCCCGATTACAACGGTATGCGTACTTTTCCCCTAGGCCGTTCTAGTTATTCGTTTCGAGCATCAGAACTGTGAAAATTTTGAGTTTCTCAACCGTTTCTTACCTCCAAACTGCCATATCTCGCGAACGGATAGACCAATCCGCAAAATTTCTGTTGCATCTGAAAGTAGAAACTCGCCCAATTGAAACGGTATGTGTGCTTTTCTCCTGGGCCATTCTAGTTATTCGTTTCGAGCATCAGAACTGTGCAAATTTTGAGTTTCTCAACCGTTTCTTACCTCCAAACTGCCGTATCTCGTGAACAGATTTTCCAATCCGCAAAATTTCTGTTGCATCTGAAAGTAGAAACTCGTCCGATTACAACGGTATGCGTACTTTTCCCCTAGGCCGTTCTAGTTATTCGTTTCGAGCATCAGAACTGCGAAAATTTTGAGTTTCTCAAGCGTTTCTTACCTCCAAACTGCCATATCTCGCGAACGGTTTGAAGAATCCGCAAAATTTCTGTTGCATCTGAAAGTAGAAACTCGCCCGATTACAACTGTATGCGTACTTTTCCCCTAGCCCGTTCTAGTTATTCGTTTCGAGCAACAGAACTGCGAAAATTTTGAGTTTCTCAAGCGTTTCTTACATCCAAACTGCCATATCTCGCGAACGGATTGACCAATCCGCAAAATTTCTGTTGCATCTGAAAGTAGAAGCTCGCCCGATTACAACGGTATGCGTACTATTCCCCTAGGCCGTTCTAGTGATTCGTTTCGAGCATCAGAACTGCGAAAATTTTGAGTTTCTCAAGCGTTTCTTACATCCAAACTGCCATATCTCGCGAACGGATTGACCAATCCGCAAAATTTCTGTTGCATCTTAAAGTAGAAACTCGCCCGATTACAACGGTATGCGTACTATTCCCCTAGGCCGTTCTAGTGATTCGTTTCGAGCATCAGAACTGCGAAAATTTTCAGTTTCTCAAGCGTTTCTTACCTCGAAACTGCCATATCTCGCGAACGGATTGACCAATCCGCAAAATTTCTGTTGCATCTGAAAGTAGAAACTCGCCCGATTACAACGGTATGCGTACTTTTCCCCTAGCCCGTTCTAGTTATTCGTTTCGAGCAACAGAACTGCGAAAATTTTGAGTTTCTCAAGCGTTGCTTACCTCCAAACTGCCATATCTCGCGAACGGATTGACCAATCCGCAAAATTTCTGTTGCATCTGAAGGTAGAAACTCGCCCGATTACAACGGTATGCGTACTTTTCCCCTAGGCCGTTCTAGTTATTCGTTTCGAGCATCAGAACTGCGAAAATTTTGAGTTTCTCAAGCGTTTCTCACCTACAAACTACCACATCTCGCGAACGGATTGTCCAATCCGCAAAATTTCTGATGCATCTGAAAGTAGAAACTCGCCCGATTACAACGGTATGCGTACTTTTCCCCTAGCCCGTTCTAGTTATTCGTTTCGAGCAACAGAACTGCGAAAATTTTGAGTTTCTCAAGCGTTGCTTACCTCCAAACTGCCATATCTCGCGAACGGATTGACCAATCCGCAAAATTTCTGTTGCATCTGAAGGTAGAAACTCGCCCGATTACAACGGTATGCGTACTTTTCCCCTAGCCCGTTCTAGTTATTCGTTTCGAGCAACAGAACTGCGAAAATTTTGAGTTTCTCAAGCGTTGCTTACCTCCAAACTGCCATATCTCGCGAACGGATTGACCAATCCGCAAAATTTCTGTTGCATCTGAAAGTAGAAACTCGCCCGATTACAACGGTGTGCGTACTTTTCCCCTAGGCCGTTCTAGTTATGCTTGTCGAGCATCAGAACTGCGAAAATTTTGAGTTTCTCGAGCGTTTCTTACCTCCAAACTGCCATATCTCGCGAACGGATTGACCAATCCGCAAAATTTCTGTTGCATCTGAAAGTAGAAACTCGCCCGATTACAACACTATGCGTACTTTTCCCCTAGGCCGTTCTAGTTATTCGTTTCGAGCATCAGAACCGCGAAAATTTTGAGTTTCTCAAGCGTTTCTTACATCCAAACTGCCATATCTCGCGAACGGATTGACCAATCCGCAAAATTTCTGTTGCATCTGAAAGTAGAAACTCGCCCGATTACAACGGTATGCGTACTTTTCCCCTAGGCCGTTCTAGTTATTCGTTTCGAGCATCAGAACTGCGAAAATTTTGAGTTTCTCAAGCGTTTCTTACATCCAAACTGCCATATCTCGCGAACGGATTGACCAATCCGCAAAATTTCTGTTGCATCTGAAAGTAGAAACTCGCCCGATTACAATGGTATGCGTACTTTTCCCCTAGCCCGTTCTAGTTATTCGTTTCGAGCAACAGAACTGCAAAAATTTTGAGTTTCTCAAGCGTTGCTTACCTCCAAACTGCCATATCTCGCGAACGGATTGACCAATCCGCAAAATTTCTGTTGCATCTGAAAGTAGAAACTTGCCCGATTACAACGGTGTGCGTACTTTTCCCCTAGGCCGTTCTAGTTATGCTTGTCGAGCATCAGAACTGCGAAAATTTTGAGTTTCTCGAGCGTTTCTTACCTCCAAACTGCCATATCTCGCGAACGGATTGACCAATCCGCAAAACTTCTGTTGCATCTGAAAGTAGAAACTCGCCCGATTACAACAATATGCGTACTTTTCCCCTAGGCCGTTCTAGTTATTCGTTTCGAGCATCAGAACTGCGAAAATTTTGAGTTTCTCAAGCGTTTCTTACATCCAAACTGCCATATCTCGCGAACGGATTGACCAATCCGCAAAATTTCTGTTGCATCTGAAAGTAGAAACTCGCCCGATTACAATGGTATGCGTACTTTTCCCCTAGCCCGTTCTAGTTATTCGTTTCGAGCAACAGAACTGCGAAAATTTTGAGTTTCTCAAGCGTTGCTTACCTCCAAACTGCCATATCTCGCGAACGGATTGACCAATCCGCAAAATTTCTGTTGCATCTGAAAGTAGAAACTTGCCCGATTACAACGGTGTGCGTACTTTTCCCCTAGGCCGTTCTAGTTATGCTTGTCGAGCATCAGAACTGCGAAAATTTTGAGTTTCTCGAGCGTTTCTTACCTCCAAACTGCCATATCTTGCGAACGGATTGACCAATCCGCAAAATTTCTGTTGCATCTGAAAGTAGAAACTCGCCCGATTACAACACTATGCGTACTTTTCCCCTAGGCCGTTCTAGTTATTCGTTTCGAGCATCAGAACTGCGAAAATTTTGAGTTTCTCATGCGTTTCTTACTTCCAAACTGCCATATCTCGCGAACGGATTGACCAATCCGCAAAATTCCTGTTGCATCTGAAAGTAGAAACTCGCCCGATTACAACGGTATGCGTACTTTTCCCCTAGCCCGTTCTAGTTATTCGTTTCGAGCAACAGAACTGCGAAAATTTTGAGTTTTTCAAGCGTTGCTTACCTCCAAACTGCCATATCTCGCGAACGGATTGACCAATCCGAAAAATTTCTGTTGCATCTGAAAGTAGAAACTCGCCCGATTACAACGGTATGCGTACTTTTCCCCTAGCCCGTTCTAGTTATTCGTTTCGAGCAACAGAAATGCGAAAATTTTGAGTTTTTCAAGCGTTGCTTACCTCCAAACTGCCATATCTCGCGAACGGATTGACCAATCCGCAAAATTTCTGTTGCATCTGAAAGTAGAAACTCGCCCGATTACAACACTATGCGTACTTTTCCCCTAGGCCGTTCTAGTTATTCGTTTCGAGCATCAGAACTGCGAAAATTTTGAGTTTCTCAAGCGTTTCTTACTTCCAAACTGCCATATCTCGCGAACGGATTGACCAATCCGCAAAATTTCTGTTGCATCTGAAAGTAGAAACTCGCCCGATTACAACACTATGCGTACTTTTCCCCTAGGCCGTTCTAGTTATTCGTTTCGAGCTTCAGAACTGCGAAAATTTTGAGTTTCTCAAGCGAGTCTTACTTCCAAACTGCCATATCTCGCGAACGGATTGACCAATCCGCAAAATTTCTGTTGCATCTGAAGGTAGAAACTCGCCCGATTACAACGGTATGCGTACTTTTCCCCTAGGCCGTTCTAGTTATTCGTTTCGAGCATCAGAACTGCGAAAATTTTGAGTTTCTCAAGCGTTTCTCATCTACAAACTACCACATCTCGCGAACGGATTGTCCAATCCGCAAAATTTCTGATGCATCTGAAAGTAGAAACTCGCCCGATTACAACACTATGCGTACTTTTCCCCTAGACCGTTCTAGTTATTCGTTTCGAGCATCAGAACTGCGAAAATTTTGAGTTTCTCAAGCGTTGCTTACCTCCAAACTGCCATATCTCGCGAACGGATTGACCAATCCGCAAAATTTCCGTTGCATCTGAAAGTAGAAACTCGCCCGATTACAACGGTGTGCGTACTTTTCCCCTAGGCCGTTCTAGTTATTCGTTTCGAGCATCAGAACTGCGAAAATTTTGAGTTTCTCAAGCGTTTCGTACCTCCAAACTGCCATATCACGCGAACGGATTGACCAATCCGCAAAATTTCTGATGCATCTGAAAGTAGAAACTCGCCCGATTACAACACTATGCGTACTTTTCCCCTAGGCCGTTCTAGTTATTCGTTTCGAGCATCAGAACTGCGAAAATTTTGAGTTTCTCAAGCGTTTCTTACATCCAAACTGCCATATCTCGCGAACGGATTGACCAATCCGCAAAATTTCTGTTGCATCTGAAAGTAGAAACTCGCCCGATTACAATGGTATGCGTACTTTTCCCCTAGCCCGTTCTAGTTATTCGTTTCGAGCAACAGAACTGCGAAAATTTTGAGTTTCTCAAGCGTTGCTTACCTCCAAACTGCCATATCTCGCGAACGGATTGACCAATCCGCAAAATTTCTGTTGCATCTGAAAGTAGAAACTTGCCCGATTACAACGGTGTGCGTACTTTTCCCCTAGGCCGTTCTAGTTATGCTTGTCGAGCATCAGAACTGCGAAAATTTTGAGTTTCTCGAGCGTTTCTTACCTCCAAACTGCCATATCTCGCGAACGGATTGACCAATCCGCAAAATTTCTGTTGCATCTGAAAGTAGAAACTCGCCCGATTACAACGGTATGCGTACTTTTCCCCTAGCCCGTTCTAGTTATTCGTTTCGAGCATCAGAACTGCGAAAATTTTGAGTTTCTCATGCGTTTCTTACTTCCAAACTGCCATATCTCGCGAACGGATTGACCAATCCGCAAAATTCCTGTTGCATCTGAAAGTAGAAACTCGCCCGATTACAACGGTATGCGTACTTTTCCCCTAGCCCGTTCTAGTTATTCGTTTCGAGCAACAGAACTGCGAAAATTTTGAGTTTCTCAAGCGTTTCTTACATCCAAACTGCCATATCTCGCGAACGGATTGACCAATCCGCAAAATTTCTGTTGCATCTGAAAGTAGAAGCTCGCCCGATTACAACGGTATGCGTACTATTCCCCTAGGCCGTTCTAGTGATTCGTTTCGAGCATCAGAACTGCGAAAATTTTGAGTTTCTCAAGCGTTTCTTACATCCAAACTGCCATATCTCGCGAACGGATTGACCAATCCGCAAAATTTCTGTTGCATCTTAAAGTAGAAACTCGCCCGATTACAACGGTATGCGTACTATTCCCCTAGGCCGTTCTAGTGATTCGTTTCGAGCATCAGAACTGCGAAAATTTTCAGTTTCTCAAGCGTTTCTTACCTCGAAACTGCCATATCTCGCGAACGGATTGACCAATCCGCAAAATTTCTGTTGCATCTGAAAGTAGAAACTCGCCCGATTACAACGGTATGCGTACTTTTCCCCTAGCCCGTTCTAGTTATTCGTTTCGAGCAACAGAACTGCGAAAATTTTGAGTTTCTCAAGCGTTGCTTACCTCCAAACTGCCATATCTCGCGAACGGATTGACCAATCCGCAAAATTTCTGTTGCATCTGAAGGTAGAAACTCGCCCGATTACAACGGTATGCGTACTTTTCCCCTAGGCCGTTCTAGTTATTCGTTTCGAGCATCAGAACTGCGAAAATTTTGAGTTTCTCAAGCGTTTCTCACCTACAAACTACCACATCTCGCGAACGGATTGTCCAATCCGCAAAATTTCTGATGCATCTGAAAGTAGAAACTCGCACGATTACAACGGTATGCGTACTTTTCCCCTAGCCCGTTCTAGTTATTCGTTTCGAGCATCAGAACCGCGAAAATTTTGAGTTTCTCAAGCGTTTCTTACATCCAAACTGCCATATCTCGCGAACGGATTGACCAATCCGCAAAATTTCTGTTGCATCTGAAGGTAGAAACTCGCCCGATTACAACGGTATGCGTACTTTTCCCCTAGCCCGTTCTAGTTATTCGTTTCGAGCAACAGAACTGCGAAAATTTTGAGTTTCTCAAGCGTTGCTTACCTCCAAACTGCCATATCTCGCGAACGGATTGACCAATCCGCAAAATTTCTGTTGCATCTGAAAGTAGAAACTCGCCCGATTACAACGGTGTGCGTACTTTTCCCCTAGGCCGTTCTAGTTATTCGTTTCGAGCATCAGAACTGCGAAAATTTTGAGTTTCTCAAGCGTTTCGTACCTCCAAACTGCCATATCTCGCGAACGGATTGACCAATCCGCAAAATTTCTGATGCATCTGAAAGTAGAAACTCGCCCGATTACAACACTATGCGTACTTTTCCCCTAGGCCGTTCTAGTTATTCGTTTCGAGCATCAGAACTGCGAAAATTTTGAGTTTCTCAAGCGTTTCTTACATCCAAACTGCCATATCTCGCGAACGGATTGACCAATCCGCAAAATTTCTGTTGCATCTGAAAGTAGAAACTCGCCCGATTACAATGGTATGCGTACTTTTCCCCTAGCCCGTTCTAGTTATTCGTTTCGAGCAACAGAACTGCGAAAATTTTGAGTTTCTCAAGCGTTGCTTACCTCCAAACTGCCATATCTCGCGAACGGATTGACCAATCCGCAAAATTTCTGTTGCATCTGAAAGAAGAAACTTGCCCGATTACAACGGTGTGCGTACTTTTCCCCTAGGCCGTTCTAGTTATGCTTGTCGAGCATCAGAACTGCGAAAATTTTGAGTTTCTCGAGCGTTTCTTACCTCCAAACTGCCATATCTCGCGAACGGATTGACCAATCCGCAAAATTTCTGTTGCATCTGAAAGTAGAAACTCGCCCGATTACAACGGTATGCGTACTTTTCCCCTAGCCCGTTCTAGTTATTCGTTTCGAGCATCAGAACTGCGAAAATTTTGAGTTTCTCATGCGTTTCTTACTTCCAAACTGCCATATCTCGCGAACGGATTGACCAATCCGCAAAATTCCTGTTGCATCTGAAAGTAGAAACTCGCCCGATTACAACGGTATGCGTACTTTTCCCCTAGCCCGTTCTAGTTATTCGTTTCGAGCAACAGAACTGCGAAAATTTTGAGTTTTTCAAGCGTTGCTTACCTCCAAACTGCCATATCTCGCGAACGGATTGACCAATCCGAAAAATTTCTGTTGCATCTGAAAGTAGAAACTCGCCCGATTACAACGGTATGCGTACTTTTCCCCTAGCCCGTTCTAGTTATTCGTTTCGAGCAACAGAAATGCGAAAATTTTGAGTTTTTCAAGCGTTGCTTACCTCCAAACTGCCATATCTCGCGAACGGATTGACCAATCCGCAAAATTTCTGTTGCATCTGAAAGTAGAAACTCGCCCGATTACAACACTATGCGTACTTTTCCCCTAGGCCGTTCTAGTTATTCGTTTCGAGCATCAGAACTGCGAAAATTTTGAGTTTCTCAAGCGTTTCTTACTTCCAAACTGCCATATCTCGCGAACGGATTGACCAATCCGCAAAATTTCTGTTGCATCTGAAAGTAGAAACTCGCCCGATTACAACACTATGCGTACTTTTCCCCTAGGCCGTTCTAGTTATTCGTTTCGAGCTTCAGAACTGCGAAAATTTTGAGTTTCTCAAGCGAGTCTTACTTCCAAACTGCCATATCTCGCGAACGGATTGACCAATCCGCAAAATTTCTGTTGCATCTGAAGGTAGAAACTCGCCCGATTACAACGGTATGCGTACTTTTCCCCTAGGCCGTTCTAGTTATTCGTTTCGAGCATCAGAACTGCGAAAATTTTGAGTTTCTCAAGCGTTTCTCACCTACAAACTACCACATCTCGCGAACGGATTGTCCAATCCGCAAAATTTCTGATGCATCTGAAAGTAGAAACTCGCCCGATTACAACGGTGTGCGTACTTTTCCCCTAGGCCGTTCTTGTTATTCGTTTCGAGCATCAGAACCGCGAAAATTTTGAGTTTCTCAAGCGTTTCTTACATCCAAACTGCCATATCTCGCGAACGGATTGACCAATCCGCAAAATTTCTTTTGCATCTGAAAGTAGAAACTCGCCCGATTACAACACTATGCGTACTTTTCCCCTAGACCGTTCTAGTTATTCGTTTCGAGCATCAGAACTGCGAAAATTTTGAGTTTCTCAAGCGTTGCTTACCTCCAAACTGCCATATCTCGCGAACGGATTGACCAATCCGCAAAATTTCCGTTGCATCTGAAAGTAGAAACTCGCCCGATTACAACGGTGTGCGTACTTTTCCCCTAGGCCGTTCTAGTTATTCGTTTCGAGCATCAGAACTGCGAAAATTTTGAGTTTCTCAAGCGTTTCGTACCTCCAAACTGCCATATCTCGCGAACGGATTGACCAATCCGCAAAATTTCTGATGCATCTGAAAGTAGAAACTCGCCCGATTACAACACTATGCGTACTTTTCCCCTAGACCGTTCTAGTTATTCGTTTCGAGCATCAGAACTGCGAAAATTTTGAGTTTCTCAAGCGGTTCTTACCTACAAACTGCCATGTCTCGCGAACGGATTGACCAATCCGCAAAATTTCTGTTGCATCTGAAGGTAGAAACTCGCCCGATTACAACGGTATGCGTACTTTTCCCCTAGCCCGTTCTAGTTATTCGTTTCGAGCAACAGAACTGCGAAAATTTTGAGTTTTTCAAACGTTGCTTACCTCCAAACTGCCATATCTCGCGAACGGATTGACCAATCCGCAAAATTTCTGTTGCATCTGAAAGTAGAAACTCGCCCGATTACAACGGTAGGCGTACTTTTCCCCTAGCCCGTTCTAGTTATTCGTTTCGAGCAACAGAACTGCGAAAATTTTGAGTTTTTCAAGCGTTGCTTACCTCCAAACTGCCATATCTCGCGAACGGATTGACCAATCCGCAAAATTTCTGTTGCATCTGAAAGTAGAAACTCGCCCGATTACAACACTATGTGTACTTTTCCCATAGGCCGTTCTAGTTATTCGTTTCGAGCATCAGAACTGCGAAAATTTTGAGTTTCTCAAGCGTTTCTTACTTCCAAACTGCCATATCTCGCGAACGGATTGACCAATCCGCAAAATTTCTGTTGCATCTGAAAGTAGATACTCGCCCGATTACAACACTATGCGTACTTTTCCCCTAGGCCGTTCTAGTTATTCGTTTCGAGCATCAGAACTGCGAAAATTTTGAGTTTCTCAAGCGTTTCTTACCTCCAAACTGCCATAACTCGCGAACGGAATGACCAATCCGCAAAATTTCTGTTGCATCTGAAAGTAGAAACTCGCCCGATTAGAACGGTATGCGAACTTTTCCCCTAGCCCGTTCTAGTTATTCGTTTCGAGCATCAGAACTGCGAAAATTTTGAGTTTTTCAAGCGTTGCTTACCTCCAAACTGCCATATCTCGCGAACGGATTGACCAATCCGCAAAATTTCTGTTGCATCTGAAAGTAGAAACTCGCCCGATTACAACGGTATGCGTACTTTTCCCCTAGCCCGTTGTAGTTATTCGTTTCGAGCAACAGAACTGCGAAAATTTTGAGTTTTTCAAGCGTTGCTTACCTCCAAACTGCCATATCTCGCGAACGGATTGACCAATCCGCAAAATTTCTGTTGCATCTGAAAGTAGATACTCGCCCGATTACAGCACTATGCGTACTTTTCCCCTAGGCCGTTCTAGTTATTCGTTTCGAGCATCAGAACTGCGAAAATTTTGAGTTTCTCAAGCGTTTCTTACCTCCAAACTGCCATAACTCGCGAACGGAATGACCAATCCGCAAAATTTCTGTTGCATCTGAAAGTAGAAACTCGCCCGATTACAACGGCATGCGTACTTTTCCCCTAGCCCGTTCTAGTTATTCGTTTCGAGCAACAGAACTGCGAAAATTTTGAGTTTTTCAAGCGTTGCTTACGTCCAAACTGCCATATCTCGCGAACCGATTGACCAATCCGCAAAATTTCTGTTGCATCTGAAAGTAGAAACTCGCCCGATTACAACGGTGTGCGTACTTTTCCCCTAGGCCGTTCTAGTTATTCGTTTCGAGCATCAGAACTGCGAAAATTTTGAGTTTCTCAAGCGTTTCGCACCTCCAAACTGCCATATCTCGCGAACGGATTGACCAATCCGCAAAATTTCTGATGCATCTGAAAGTAGATACTCGCCCGATTACAGCACTATGCGTACTTTTCCCCTAGGCCGTTCTAGTTATTCGTTTCGAGCATCAGAACTGCGAAAATTTTGAGTTTCTCAAGCGTTTCTTACCTCCAAACTGCCATAACTCGCGAACGGAATGACCAATCCGCAAAATTTCTGTTGCATCTGAAAGTAGAAACTCGCCCGATTACAACGGCATGCGTACTTTTCCCCTAGCCCGTTCTAGTTATTCGTTTCGAGCAACAGAACTGCGAAAATTTTGAGTTTTTCAAGCGTTGCTTACGTCCAAACTGCCATATCTCGCGAACCGATTGACCAATCCGCAAAATTTCTGTTGCATCTGAAAGTAGAAACTCGCCCGATTACAACGGTGTGCGTACTTTTCCCCTAGGCCGTTCTAGTTATTCGTTTCGAGCATCAGAACTGCGAAAATTTTGAGTTTCTCAAGCGTTTCGCACCTCCAAACTGCCATATCTCGCGAACGGATTGACCAATCCGCAAAATTTCTGATGCATCTGAAAGTAGAAACTCGCCCGATTACAACGGTGTGCGTACTATTCCCCTAGGCCGTTCTAGTTATGCTTGTCGAGCATCAGAACTGCGAAAATTTTGAGTTTCTCGAGCGTTTCTTACCTCCAAACTGCCATATCTCGCGAACGGATTGACCAATCCGCAAAATTTCTGTTGCATCTGAAAGTAGAAACTCGCCCGATTACAACTGTATGCATACTTTTCCCCTAGCCCGTTCTAGTTATTCGTTTCGAGCAACAGAACTGCGAAAATTTTGAGTTTCTCAAGCGTTGCTTACCTCCAAACTGCCATATCTCGCGAACGGATTGACCAATCCGCAAAATTTCTGTTGCATCTGAAAGTAGAAACTCGCCCGAATACAACGGTATGCGTACTTTTCCCCTAGGCCGCCCTAGTTATTCGTTTCGAGCATGAGAACTGCAAAAATTTTGTGTTTCTCAAGCGTTTCTTACCTCCAAACTGCCATATCTCGCGAACGGATTGACCAATCCGCAAAATTTCTGTTGCATCTGAAAGTAGAAACTCGCCCGATTGCTACGGTATGCGTACCTTTCCCCTAGGCCGTTCTAGTTATTCGTTTCGAGCTTCAGAACTGCGAAAATTTTGAGTTTCTCAAGCGAGTCTTACTTCCAAACTGCCATATCACGCGAACGGATTGACCAATCCGCAAAATTTCTGTTGCATCTGAAAGTAGAAACTCGCCCGATTACAACACTATGCGTACTTTTCCCCTAGGCCGTTCTAGTTATTCGTTTCGAGCATCAGAACTGCGAAAATTTTGAGTTTCTCAAGCGTTTCTTACATCCAAACTGCCATATCTCGCGAACGGATTGACCAATCCGCAAAATTTCTGTGGCATCTGAAAGTAGAAACTCGCCCGATTACAACGGTATGCGTACTTTTCCCCTAGCCCGTTCTAGTTATTCGTTTCGAGCAACAGAACTGCGAAAATTTTGAGTTTTTCAAGCGTTGCTTACCTCCAAACTGCCATATCTCGCGAACGGATTGACCAATCCGCAAAATTTCTGTTGCATCTGAAAGTAGAAACTCGCCCGATTACAACGGTGTGCGTACTTTTCCCCTAGGCCGTTCTAGTTATGCTTGTCGAGCATCAGAACTGCGATAATTTTGAGTTTCTCGAGCGTTTCTTACCTCCAAACTGCCATATCTCGCGAACGGATTGACCAATCCGCAAAATTTCTGATGCATCTGAAAGTAGAAACTCGCCCGATTACAACACTATGCGTACTTTTCCCCTAGGCCGTTCTAGTTATTCGTTTCGAGCAACAGAACTGCGAAAACTTTGAGTTTCTCAAGCGTTGCTTACCTCCAAACTGCCATATCTCGCGAACGGATTGACCAATCCGCAAAATTTCTGTTGCATCTGAAAGTAGAAACTCGCCCGATTACAACGGTGTGCGTACTTTTCCCCTAGGCTGCTCTAGTTATTCGTTTCGAGCTTCAGAACTGCGAAAATGTTGAGTTTCTCAAGCGGTTCTTACCTACAAACTGCCATATCTCGCGAACGGATTGACCAATCCGCAAAATTTCTGTTGCATCTGAAGGTAGAAACTCGCCCGATTACAACGGTATGCGTACTTTTCCCCTAGCCCGTTCTAGTTATTCGTTTCGAGCAACAGAACTGCCAAAATTTTGAGTTTTTCAAGCGTTGCTTACCTCCAAACTGCCATATCTCGCGAACGGATTGACCAATCCGCAAAATTTCTGTTGCATCTGAAAGTAGAAACTCGCCCGATTACAACGGTAGGCGTACTTTTCCCCTAGCCCGTTCTAGTTATTCGTTTCGAGCAACAGAACTGCGAAAATTTTGAGTTTTTCAAGCGTTGCTTACCTCCAAACTGCCATATCTCGCGAACGGATTGACCAATCCGCAAAATTTCTGTTGCATCTGAAAGTAGAAACTCGCCCGATTACAACACTATGCGTACTTTTCCCCTAGGCCGTTCTAGTTATTCGTTTCGAGCATCAGAACTGCGAAAATTTTGAGTTTCTCAAGCGTTTCTTACTTCCAAACTGCCATATCTCGCGAACGGATTGACCAATCCGCAAAATTTCTGTTGCATCTGAAAGTAGATACTCGCCCGATTACAACACTATGCGTACTTTTCCCCTAGGCCGTTCTAGTTATTCGTTTCGAGCATCAGAACTGCGAAAATTTTGAGTTTCTCAAGCGTTTCTTACATCCAAACTGCCATAACTCGCGAACGGAATGACCAATCCGCAAAATTTCTGTTGCATCTGAAAGTAGAAACTCGGCCGATTACAACGGTATGCGTACTTTTCCCCTAGCCCGTTCTAGTTATTCGTTTCGAGCAACAGAACTGCGAAAATTTTGAGTTTTTCAAGCGTTGCTTACCTCCAAACTGCCATATCTGGCGAACGGATTGACCAATCCGCAAAACTTCTGTTGCATCTGAAAGTAGAAGCTCGCCCGATTACAACGGTATGCGTACCTTTCCCCTAGCCCGTTCTAGTTATTCGTTTCGAGAAACAGAACTGCGAAAATTTTGAGTTTTTCAAGCGTTGCTTACGTCCAAACTGCCATATCTCGCGAACGGATTGACCAATCCGCAAAATTTCTGTTGCATCTGAAAGTAGAAACTTGCCCGATTACAACGGTGTGCGTACTTTTCCCCTAGGCCGTTCTAGTTATTCGTTTCGAGCATCAGAACTGCGAAAATTTTGAGTTTCTCAAGCGTTTCGTACCTCCAAACTGCCATATCTCGCGAACGGATTGACCAATCCGCAAAATTTCTGATGCATCTGAAAGTAGAAACTCGCCCGATTACAACGGTGTGCGTACTTTTCCCCTAGGCCGTTCTAGTTATGCTTGTCGAGCATCAGAACTTCGAAAATTTTGAGTTTCTCGAGCGTTTCTTACCTCCAAACTGCCATATCTCGCGAACGGATTGACCAATCCGCAAAATTTCTGTTGCATCTGAAAGTAGAAACTCGCCCGATTACAACTGTATGCATACTTTTCCCCTAGCCCGTCCTAGTTATTCGTTTCGAGCAACAGAACTGCGAAAATTTTGAGTTTTTCAAGCGTTGCTTACCTCCAAACTGCCATATCTCGCGAACGGATTGACCAATCCGCAAAATTTCTGTTGCATCTGAAAGTAGAAACTCGCCCGATTACAACGGTGTGCGTACTTTTCCCCTAGGCCGCTCTAGTTATGCTTGTCGAGCATCAGAACTGCGATAATTTTGAGTTTCTCGAGCGTTTCTTACTTCCAAACTGCCATATCTCGCGAACGGATTGACCAATCCGCAAAATTTCTGTTGCATCTGAAAGTAGAAACTCGCCCGATTACAACACTATGCGTACTTTTCCCCTAGGCCGTTCTAGTTATTCGTTTCGAGCTTCAGAACTGCGAAAATTTTGAGTTTCTCAAGCGAGTCTTACTTCCAAACTGCCATATCTCGCGAACGGATTGACCAATCCGCAAAATTTCTGTTGCATCTGAAGGTAGAAACTCGCCCGATTACAACGGTATGCGTACTTTTCCCCTAGGCCGTTCTAGTTATTCGTTTCGAGCATCAGAACTGCGAAAATTTTGAGTTTCTCAAGCGTTTCTCACCTACAAACTACCACATCTCGCGAACGGATTGTCCAATCCGCAAAATTTCTGATGCATCTGAAAGTAGAAACTCGCCCGATTACAACGGTGTGCGTACTTTTCCCCTAGGCCGTTCTTGTTATTCGTTTCGAGCATCAGAACCGCGAAAATTTTGAGTTTCTCAAGCGTTTCTTACATCCAAACTGCCATATCTCGCGAACGGATTGACCAATCCGCAAAATTTCTTTTGCATCTGAAAGTAGAAACTCGCCCGATTACAACACTATGCGTACTTTTCCCCTAGACCGTTCTAGTTATTCGTTTCGAGCATCAGAACTGCGAAAATTTTGAGTTTCTCAAGCGTTGCTTACCTCCAAACTGCCATATCTCGCGAACGGATTGACCAATCCGCAAAATTTCCGTTGCATCTGAAAGTAGAAACTCGCCCGATTACAACGGTGTGCGTACTTTTCCCCTAGGCCGTTCTAGTTATTCGTTTCGAGCATCAGAACTGCGAAAATTTTGAGTTTCTCAAGCGTTTCGTACCTCCAAACTGCCATATCTCGCGAACGGATTGACCAATCCGCAAAATTTCTGATGCATCTGAAAGTAGAAACTCGCCCGATTACAACACTATGCGTACTTTTCCCCTAGGCCGTTCTAGTTATTCGTTTCGAGCATCAGAACTGCGAAAATTTTGAGTTTCTCAAGCGTTTCTTACATCCAAACTGCCATATCTCGCGAACGGATTGACCAATCCGCAAAATTTCTGTTGCATCTGAAAGTAGAAACTCGCCCGATTACAATGGTATGCGTACTTTTCCCCTAGCCCGTTCTAGTTATTCGTTTCGAGCAACAGAACTGCGAAAATTTTGAGTTTCTCAAGCGTTGCTTACCTCCAAACTGCCATATCTCGCGAACGGATTGACCAATCCGCAAAATTTCTGTTGCATCTGAAAGTAGAAACTTGCCCGATTACAACGGTGTGCGTACTTTTCCCCTAGGCCGTTCTAGTTATGCTTGTCGAGCATCAGAACTGCGAAAATTTTGAGTTTCTCGAGCGTTTCTTACCTCCAAACTGCCATATCTCGCGAACGGATTGACCAATCCGCAAAATTTCTGTTGCATCTGAAAGTAGAAACTCGCCCGATTACAACACTATGCGTACTTTTCCCCTAGGCCGTTCTAGTTATTCGTTTCGAGCATCAGAACTGCGAAAATTTTGAGTTTCTCATGCGTTTCTTACTTCCAAACTGCCATATCTCGCGAACGGATTGACCAATCCGCAAAATTCCTGTTGCATCTGAAAGTAGAAACTCGCCCGATTACAACGGTATGCGTACTTTTCCCCTAGCCCGTTCTAGTTATTCGTTTCGAGCAACAGAACTGCGAAAATTTTGAGTTTTTCAAGCGTTGCTTACCTCCAAACTGCCATATCTCGCGAACGGATTGACCAATCCAAAAAATTTCTGTTGCATCTGAAAGTAGAAACTCGCCCGATTACAACGGTATGCGTACTTTTCCCCTAGCCCGTTCTAGTTATTCGTTTCGAGCAACAGAAATGCGAAAATTTTGAGTTTTTCAAGCGTTGCTTACCTCCAAACTGCCATATCTCGCGAACGGATTGACCAATCCGCAAAATTTCTGTTGCATCTGAAAGTAGAAACTCGCCCGATTACAACACTATGCGTACTTTTCCCCTAGGCCGTTCTAGTTATTCGTTTCGAGCATCAGAACTGCGAAAATTTTGAGTTTCTCAAGCGTTTCTTACTTCCAAACTGCCATATCTCGCGAACGGATTGACCAATCCGCAAAATTTCTGTTGCATCTGAAAGTAGAAACTCGCCCGATTACAACACTATGCGTACTTTTCCCCTAGGCCGTTCTAGTTATTCGTTTCGAGCTTCAGAACTGCGAAAATTTTGAGTTTCTCAAGCGAGTCTTACTTCCAAACTGCCATATCTCGCGAACGGATTGACCAATCCGCAAAATTTCTGTTGCATCTGAAGGTAGAAACTCGCCCGATTACAACGGTATGCGTACTTTTCCCCTAGGCCGTTCTAGTTATTCGTTTCGAGCATCAGAACTGCGAAAATTTTGAGTTTCTCAAGCGTTTCTCACCTACAAACTACCACATCTCGCGAACGGATTGTCCAATCCGCAAAATTTCTGATGCATCTGAAAGTAGAAACTCGCCCGATTACAACGGTGTGCGTACTTTTCCCCTAGGCCGTTCTTGTTATTCGTTTCGAGCATCAGAACCGCGAAAATTTTGAGTTTCTCAAGCGTTTCTTACATCCAAACTGCCATATCTCGCGAACGGATTGACCAATCCGCAAAATTTCTTTTGCATCTGAAAGTAGAAACTCGCCCGATTACAACACTATGCGTACTTTTCCCCTAGACCGTTCTAGTTATTCGTTTCGAGCATCAGAACTGCGAAAATTTTGAGTTTCTCAAGCGTTGCTTACCTCCAAACTGCCATATCTCGCGAACGGATTGACCAATCCGCAAAATTTCCGTTGCATCTGAAAGTAGAAACTCGCCCGATTACAACGGTGTGCGTACTTTTCCCCTAGGCTGTTCTACTTATTCGTTTCGAGCATCAGAACTGCGAAAATTTTGAGTTTTTCAAGCGGTTCTTACCTCCAAACTGCCATATCTCGCGAACGGATTGACCAATCCGCAAAATTTCTGTTGCATCTGAAAGTAGAAACTCGCCCGATTACAACACTATGTGTACTTTTCCCCTAGGCCGTTCTAGTTATTCGTTTCGAGCATCAGAACTGCGAAAATTTTGAGTTTCTCAAGCGTTTCTTACTTCCAAACTGCCATATCTCGCGAACGGATTGACCAATCCGCAAAATTTCTGTTGCATCTGAAAGTAGATACTCGCCCGATTACAACACTATGCGTACTTTTCCCCTAGGCCGTTCTAGTTATTCGTTTCGAGCATCAGAACTGCGAAAATTTTGAGTTTCTCAAGCGTTT